>NC_061513.1:28460945-28508652 GCF_022539505.1 Lolium rigidum | reverse complement strand
CTATACTGAATTGTCTATTATGATTGGTTAATTCTCATTTGTGGGTTGATACGTCTCCGACGTATCGATAATTTCTTATGATCCATGCCATATTATTGATGATACCTACATGTTTTATGCACACTTTATGTCATATTCGTGCATTTTCTGGAACTAACCTATTAACAAGATGCCGAAGAGCCGATTCTCTGTTTTCTGCTGTTTTTGGTTTCAGAAATCCTAGTAACGAAATATTCTCGGAATTGGACGAAATCAAAACCCGGGGTCCTATTTTGCCACGAAGCTTCCGGAAGACCGAAGAGGAGTCGAAGTGGGGCCACGAGGGGCCGCCACCATAGGGCGGCGCGGCCCAGGCCTTGGCCGCGCCGACCTGTGGTGTGGGGCCCTCGTGTGGCCCCCCACGTTGCCCTTCCGCCTACTTAAAGCCTCCGTCGCGAAACCCACGATGCGAAGAACCACGATACGGAAAACCTTCCAGAGCCGCCGCCATCGCGAAGCCAAGATCTGGGGGACAGGAGTCTCTGTTCCGGCACGCCGCCGGGGCGGGGAAGTGCCCCCGGAAGGCTCCTCCATCGACACCACCACCATCTCCATCAACGCTGCTGTCTCCCATGAGGAGGGAGTAGTTCTCCATCGAGGTTCGGGGCTGTACCGGTAGCTATGTGGTTCATCTCTCTCCTATGTGCTTCAATACAATAATCTCATGAGCTGCCTTACATGATTGAGATTCATATGATGATGCTTGTAATCTAGATGTCGTTATGCTAGTCAAGTGAATTTTACTTATGTGATCTCCAGGAGACTCCTTGTCCCACGTGTGTAAAGGTGACGAGTGTGTGCACCGTGTGGGTCTCTTAGGCTATATTTCACAGAATACTTATTCAACCGTTATGAATGGCATAGTGAAGTGCTTATTTATATCTCTTTATGATTGCAATGTGTTTTGTATCACAATTTATCTATGTGCTACTCTAGTGATGTTATTAAAGTAGTTTATTCCTCCTGCACGGTGTAATGGTGACGAGTGTTTGCATCCGTGTTAGTACTTGGCGTATGCTATGATCATGATCTCTTGTAGATTGTGAAGTTAACTATTGCTATGATAGTATTGATGTGATCTATTCCTCCTACATAGTGTGAAGGTGACAGTGTGCATGCTGTGTTAGTACTTGGTTTAGTCGTGTTGATCTTTCATGCACTCTAAGGTTATTCAAATATGAACATTGAATTGTTGCTTGTTAACTCCGGCATTGAGGGTTCGTGTAATCCTACGCAATGTGTTCATCATCCAACAAAAGAGTGTAGAGTATGCATTTATCTATTCTGTTATGTGATCAAAGTTGAGAGTGTCCACTAGTGAAAGTCTATTCCCTAGGCCTTGTTCCTAAATACTCGCTATCGCTGCTTGTTTACTTGTTTCTACTGCGTTACTACTGCTACCATATTACCACCATCAACTACACGCCAAGCAAGCTATTTTACTGGTGCCGTTACTACTGCTCATATTCATTCATACCACCGTATTTCACTATCTCTTTGCCGAACTAGTGCACCTATTAGGTGTGTTGGGGACACAAGAGACTTCTTGCTTTGTGGTTGCGGGGTTGCATGAGAGGGATATCTTTGACCTCTTCCTCCCCGAGTTCGATAAACCTTGGGTGATCCACTTAAGGGAAACTTGCTGCTGTTCTACAAACCTCTCGCTCTTGAAGGCCCAACACCTGTCTACAAGAATAGAAGCTCCCGTAGACATCAAGCTATTTTCACGGCGCCGTTGCCGGGGAGGAAAGGTAAAAGGTACTCACACTCCGGATCTCGGCTACTAAGCTATTTTCGCCGTTGTAAGTACTCGAAGCTATTTCCTTTAGATCCTGCAATTGCATCTTTTTGTTTCTTGTTTACACTAGTTTGGCATAATGGACAACAATGAGCTTCTTATTCTACTAGTACAAATGCCCGTGCGTTGCCACGGGTACTCAAATTTTATTTCTCAATGCATATATATAATTCACCGGGAACGCTAAGTTTTTCAAAAAAAAATTAAACAAACGAACATAATGCATCAACTTAAACCATGACCGGCCAAGACGGCTGCCTAGGTGCGGCAGAAATCAAAGACATTAGAGCCCACTGCCGCGGCAAAGCAGAAGCGAAAGGCAATCATCCCCCGCGGACACCCTCCACATTGTCATTCCTCTAACTCCCCGTCAACACTGTTACCTTCTTTGACGGCGGCCCAGCCTTGGTTTTTATGCCTACGATATCTGTTATTAAAACCTCCGTTGCGTCGCATTTGTAGTTCGTTCGTTCACATGCTGGAGTCCAACATCGTCGATGTCGAGACAACTCGGCTGCCCCCCCCCCCATGAGTACATCTGTTTAGGGATATTTCTTTCCAATCTATCAGCGCTGAGAAGCTAACAACACTAAAATCAAAGATGGGCAAGCTTAAGCCTTCTTAGTGATCAAAACCGATATCCTGTACATTCAGATTTTGAGAGCTTCATGAGAGGATAGAACAAACTTGCTCAACACATGCAATGCACAAAATATACATGGGGGCCTTAAAGCAAAATAAGTAGAAAATCATGTGTTCTGTGATTCTGTCACACTAAAATCACCAAACTACAGCCTCTAATTTTGGAAACAAAAGGAAAAGTTTCACTTATTGCACACAGAGCTAGCATACTGCTTTCTATTATGCTGACTTACATTCAAATGTTCTATTACGCTGAGTTGCATTCAAACTGATGAATAATCGCAAATATATGAAGTGGTGAAAGAAAGTGTTAAACAAAGTTGCAATCTGTCTATCTGTGTAATGAGGAATACAAGGTGAGTCCATTAGACATTCAATCCAAAGACCTTTTTGCCTACACACCCGCACCAAGTATGGTTGACTACCAACATCAAAAAAGGAGAGAAGGTTAATTAAGTTTGCATGAAAAAATGGTTGTTGAATTACTCAAGTCCATGCCGCCGCCGTCGGCAGAGTGGTCACGCACCATGCTTAGTCCCAGGCCAATGAACTGCTACTGCAATAACCTATAAAAATAATGCATACATTTGGACTTTTAGTTACATAGCTAAAGAAGAACTCGTGCTCTGATCACGGTGAAATTAAACTATACAAAATGACAGTGTCCTGCTAACAAACCATATACAAAATCCAACATGAAGCTGATATTAGCACACATTTTATAATGAAAACTCAAATTTTCGAGACTCCCAATTAGGCCAATCACAAGTATAGTCAATAATAGGAGATGGAACGTACATAAAATAAGTTTTCATCATGCTGTCTGCACACAGTAAGATTCAATAAGCATTTCCAACTCTTCGATACTAAGCTTAAACTTAGCAGTACTTTCATGGGCTCTCTCTCTCTTATCATCGCTGTATTCTTCCACCCTGAACACAAGTGCAATCAGATATATTAGAATCATCAAATCGTGCTAGATATAAATTTATTCAAGACATTTAAGGTAGTTGTAGCGCTTAATTTGATACCACTATTCAAGTAACCAGAGAAAAAATAGCTCACTTTTTAGGTGACATAACGAGTTCTTCGGGTGTTCGCTGGGTGTTCTACCAGAAACACGCCGACGTCATTGCGCAGTGGTCGGGAGCCCCTCCATGGTCAAGATGAGGGTGCCTCAGCCTGCCTGGCGGTTCCACCTCCAGTCTCCCGATGAAACGACCAGCCTTTGTTGTGTGGCATGCAATCATGACAGATAGCTGGAGGAATAGGTATCAGAGCAGAGTCACGCATCAGTACACTGAAGAAAACATTGAACAGATCGAGCCACACTCATTCAGCCAAAAAAAATCAAGATTGATGTAGCATGAGTTGAAGATATATGATGGTTACCACATAATCCGAACAGAAAATGGGACATTATACAATTCAGACGTACCCGGTACCTCTCTGCCTAAGATGAACAACAAAACAAGGAAGCAGAGAAGAAAGAATTGCACGGCCTCTCACCGAACCCAAATCCCAAATCCAATGTGTTGTTCTATTGGGTGCCAATTTTCCCCTCCCCTAGCACCCATCTCTCGATTATGGTTTGCTGCTAGGAACATAACACAGAGACAAAGATGAAAACTGAGGCTGAGTGCATTCTCTTGTGGCCTATGATTCTACCATGAATGATGTAAACTGAAATGTTCATCTATATATCGTGTTCCACTCAAGGCCTAAGATTAACTATTGTGTAAAAAAGCTTAATTCAAGTATGAATGGAGAACTTCTATGGCTTTCTCTTGCCCTGGATGTGGTCAAAGCCAACCAACAATGCTCACTCGAACATGCTTGTCCTAGATGAATGCCCCCGAACATTTGCAGTTAGCATGTTCAGTGGTCATTACAAAACGATATTCTAGAAAACGGCATCAGCAAGAAAACCTGGAGTGAACATGCTAAATTTATATAAAATCGTAAGTGAGAACCCGTCGGTTTTTTACCTTGCTCTGCAAGATGCTTTGGTTCCTCAATAGTGACCTGGGTTGTGGTGCTCTTATCTACCAAAGATTGCAATTGTATCCTGCGGCAATCTGACCACAGAAAATCAAATGTATCACCTAAGATGTATTTCTCCTCGTATGGTCCATTAATGATGAGAAATTCCGCTTATTTCACTACTCAGTCTATAAAAAAAATGCATGCACTCTTGTAATGTTCTTACACTTTGCTGCTTCTAGGCTTATGCTGCTTTACAAACCATCAAGAATCTTCGGCTTTGCCGAATCTAGCCTAACTCATGTTAAAGGTTGTGCATGGAGCCTTGAATTTTTATCAGTACCCAACATTATGCCAGCCCGGAGGTTTCAATTAAATCTGCACCTTATCATCAAAGCATTCCACACATTTACATCTTTGAAAATACACAACTCAGTACTAATATAGTTGCAACTAATGTTAACATGGTTACAGAGAAAATGGTTGGGTTTGAACAGTAACCACAACCAATGCAAAATACAGTATAATTATCATTCATGATTCCACCATACACCTGTTTCCAACTTAAATGGATAGAGAACTCGTGCTAACATTCATGCCAAGTATATAATATTTGGATGATGCTTTCCAGATAATGCATACAAAGGTCTAAATATAATGACCATATTGACGCAACATTTATTACCTGGTATTCTTTTGGAGCCATTTTGATTTCTTTGGGCAAATATGACTATCCCACCGTCGAGAGTACTTGCACATCGGATTGTTCGGCAACTTCCTTGCCATAGAAGGCGTCAAAGAGAACAGAACACAATAGCACTCCCTGGATTCTTCATGAAGATCTGTTGCAGGTGAACTACCTGCAGCACATCAGGAATGAAAAAAAATTAGCATCTTATATATGCAGAAATTTCACACACATGTAGATATAAAATCAAGACAAAGGAAAAAAAATGGGTAAGATTATATCCTACGAAAGCAAGAAATATTCTAGAGCTGAGAGTTGCAGTAGGAGGTGAGGATGACTATATATAGACATCTCAAAGACAAACCACGGCCAGGAGTGGTGCATTGAACGGTCAAAAATTAAATATTAGGTAAGCTTTAACGCATTAAGCAAAAAATGATTGATGCGGCTGTGTACAACTTGCTGAAGCAAAAGAAAGAACAAGATTAGCGTCAAGGAGGTCGTCCGCCTGGTCGTGCGTGGTGGTGGGATTGGCGGCCTCTATCTCTGCGACCTCCCGGCCGAGCTGCGGGAAGGCTTGGAGGCATCATCCAGAGCCCAGCGGAGCATGTCGTGGTCCTCTAAATCCAGAGGCCCGTCCGCCTTAGCCGGCATCGTGGTGGGTGTGGGCTCCCCACCGAATTCATCGTCGTCACGCTGGCAGCCGCCTCCGCATCGATATCTGCAGCATCGAGGACATGATTGCCCCTGCTGTTCCTCATGATTCGGTAGGGGATGCCAGGGAAGACACCAGTGGTGGTGTGGGTTGGGGATGAAGCCCGTGGTTCTTGGGGGTGGGGTGGGGGCGATGCATCGGTTGGAGGTCTAAGGCGGCGGCAGGATGAAGGGGAGAGAGCGAGGTGGGTGTTTGGTCGGGTGTGGAGAAGAAAATAGGTCAAACGGTGCGGATGGCAGATTGCAGTAGTATGGACTTCGGTGGGAGGGTAAATTGGTCTTTTGTGGAGACGACGAAAAGTTTTGACGTAGTGAGGCTGGGGAGAATAGGGAACAGCTTCGTTCTTTTTAAGTAGTGTAGATGTAGATAGGTTCTGCAAAAATTCCCAACAGATGGCATTATAAATGGCTCTGTTCAGAAACTACCACGTCATCCTGAAGTCATTGAAGATGTATTAACTGCTATAGAAAACTCCATCGGAAGTTCAGAAGGGATCAAAAGAATCAACGAACCACTTAAGAAAGGTTTATATTTGCTCCTTGTCGGATCCTCCAGTCCCTATACACGACTAAACAAACACTTCAATGATACAAGTACATAATAGCATGTAACTTCAGTTTATGAATCTATTGTGTAACTGAAAGATCAATGGACTATCTCAATATTGGTGTTATCTAAAATTACCTTCATAAGAACATAACCTGCTGCAATTATCACCAAAAAGCAAAATAGTATGAACATGACACTTTCCTTGCTATTTGCAGTAACTTGTCATGCAATTCAAATGTCGGCTTTAGATATGCATACTCGGAAGTCACAATCATGTTTAGCTCGGGAAAGGAAGTTAACCTCTCGGTTGAGAATAAGACAGTCCTACTACATCGGTTTCGAGTTTCCTACGGCATTACGGCAAGAAACAATAACCTGCGAAGCAAGATGAAAACATTTCAGAATAGTTCCAACCATCATGAATTTCAGGGGCAACAGGATGACATGGTAAACTTGCACTGGAAAAAGATTATAGTATGCTGAAAGTTAAATTGGCTGGGATATGTAAAACTCAGCTTTTTGTTTATTGTCTTGCAATACTACATGAATCAGAACAAAATAAATCAAATAATCTAATTCTTTTAGTGGTCTGCTATACTGCAACTATGGCAACTGTACAAGCAAAAAACTGAATGTCGCCGCTAATTCAACTAAACCAGCCGACCATATTTGTAGCATACCAAATAATCGTGTGACAATGGAACTGTCACCTAAGAGGGAACCTAGAAAAGAGTAAACATACCAATTGGCCTGGAGCCTCCTATTGTGGAGTCTTATAAGCCATTTCGATCTTAAATTAATTCCTCAAAAGAAGAAGCAATAATCGATGAAAACTCAAACTTTTGGAGTTTTAAGAAATCTAGGAAGCAACATGGGTGCTCATATTCGAGTTATGTACCAAATGAGATCGTCCCTCACCAAATCAAGAAAAAATTCAATTAAGGATGCGCAAAGGCCATGATTCTCACACGAGTTGAAGATTAAATTTGCCATTCGGCAAGCCAAATGAACCGGACCAACGAGTCTCCCTATCACGCACAATTATACCCTCTGATTTCTAATGTGAATGCATGATAATATTTTCATGGTTAACAGACATGACTACATATTAATTATTAGGAAAATGAAAAACCAGTGTGTGTGAGAGACTTACAGGGTCAGACATGGTCATAGATGCAGATGAGGCATCTCCACGTTAGCGAGGAACCAAGCTCCCCGAATGGCCACAGCTACACGCTTGCACCTCGTGAGTCGTGACTACACACGCAAGACAGATGTTGCCACTCATAGCACCGCCGGCGCCCAATACAAGCGATCGCTGTGATGGAGGGAGCCATTCTCCAACAACCAGATCGGCTTCAATGCATCGCCTTCACAGAAGCGGTGTATTCCCTTTTTCCATAATATGCAATTCATTTGTAGTCCTAATTCCTAAATTCTTTCTGCAGCTATCCCTGCATGGGAGCATTTCAACAAACATATGGTAGGCATGGCACAAACCTGCTAGGTCCGGTGCCTCATGGATGGCCATGTTGCTCCCAGCCGCCAGTATGAAGGAGCCTGGTCGCCCCGCAATCGCTTCATCCGCTTCAGCCGCTGGACCTTCAACCATGGGAGGCCGGTGGCGAGTGCCCTGCTCTATGACGGCGAGGCGCGATATAGACGAGGTGAGGGCGGCGGGGAAAGAGGTGGAAGGGTGCCGGGAGGAGACGAGCGAGGCCGGTGGAGCAGCGGCGCCGGCGACGTTGAGTGTGAGGAGGGGAAGCACGAGGGGAGGAGCAGATGAGGCGGCGGCAGCACACGTGAGTTGCTGATAGCCAACATCTCTTAACACTGCCGAGACTCCTCGCCCCAGTCCGTGCGGGAGACGAGCACGATGTCGGGTGAGGTGTAGGCGTGTAGCGATGGAGTACGGCGGCGGCCGCTCAGGTAAGAGAGAGGGATTGCTGGCGGCGGATGGGGATAGGCGGCGAAACCCTACCTCTGTTCGCCTCTATGCAAAGGGACCGAAGTGCAAAACGCACAGCGACGGGAGTGGGGGGACGATGTATTGGTTGACGACCAAAACTTAGTCGTAGTGAAGTTTGGCAGAATAGGGAACACCTTCGTCCTTTTTAAGTAGTGTAGATGTAGATTTCCTGATTTAAGACATGGATGGTTTGATCCGAAAATTTAAAAACCCATTGAACATATTAGCATGAATACTTTGAATACCATTGTTGCTAATGATATGGAAAATTCTAAGTTTGGGGAAGCTGGTTTTGATGAGCATGATATTTTTAGTCCCCCAAGCATTGAGGAGAAAATTTACTTTGATGATACTTTGCCTCCTATTTATGATGATTATAATGATAGTGGTCTTTTGGTGCCACCTACTATGGAGAGTAAATTTTGTTGTGATTATACTATGCCTCCTACACTTGATGAGAATAATAATGATAGCTACTTTGTTGAATTTGCTCCCACTTCAACTAATAAAATTGATTATGCCTATGTGGAGAGTAATAATTTTATGCATGAGACTCATGATAAGAATGCTTTATGTGATAGTTATATTGTTGAGTTTTCTCATGTTGCTACTGAAAGTTATTATGAGAGAGGAAAATATGATTGTGGAAATTTTCATGTTACTAAAACACCTCTCTATGTGCTGAAATTTTTGAAGCTACACTTGTTCTATCTTCCTATGCTTGTTACTTTGCTCTTCATGAACTTGTTTATTTACAAGATTACTTTTCATAGGAAGCATGTTAGGCTTAAATTTGTTTTGAATTTGCTTCTTGATGCTCTCTTTTGCCTCATACTCTATTTTTCATGTGAGCATCATTAAAACTGCTGAGCCCATCTTAATGGCTATAAAGAAAGAACTTCTTGGGAGATAACCCTTGTGTTATTTTGCTACAGTACTTTGTTTTATATTTGTGTCTTGGAAGTTGTTTACTACTGTAGCAACCTCTCCTTATCCTAGTTTTGTGTTTTGTTGTGCCAAGTAAAGTCTTTGATAGTAAAGTGAATACTAGATTTGGATTACTGCGCAGATATGATTTCTTTGTCGTCACGAATCCGGGTCTAATTCTCCGTAGTAACTCAGAAAATTAAGCCAATTTACGTGAGTGATCCGCAGATATGTACGCAACTTTCATTCAATTTGGGCATTTTCATTTGAGCAAGTCCGGTGCCTCAATAAAATCCATCTTTACGGACTGTTCTGTTTTGACAGATTCTGCCTTTTATTTCGCATTGCCTCTTTTGCTATGTTGGATGAATTTCTTTGATCCATTAATGTCCAGTAGCTTTATGCAATGTCCAGAAGTGTTAAGAATGATTGTGTCACCTCTGAACATGTTAATTTTTATTGTGCACTAACCCTCTAATGAGTTGTTTCGAGTTTGGTGTGGAGGAAGTTTTCAAGGATCAAGAGAGGAGTATGATATACTATGATCAAGAAGAGTGAAAGCTCTAAGCTTGGGGATGCCCCGGTGGTTCACCCCTGCATATTGTAAGAAGACTCAAGCGTCTAAGCTTGGGGATGCCCAAGGCATCCCCTTCTTCATCGACAACATTATCAGGTTCCTCCCCTGAAACTATATTTTTATTCCGTCACATCTTATGCACTTTGCTTGGAGCGTCGGTTTGTTTTTGTTTTTTGTTTTGTTTGAATAAAATGGATCCTAGCATTCACTTTGTGGGAGAGAGACACGCTCCGCTGTAGCATATGGACAAGTATGTCCTTAGGCTCTACTCATAGTATTCATGGCGAAGTTTCTTCTTCGTTAAATTGTTATATGGTTGGAATTGAAAAATGCTACATGTAGTAACTCTAAAATATCTTGGATAATTTGATACTTGGCAATTGTTGTGCTCATGTTTAAGCTCTTGCATCATATACTTTGCACTCATTAATGAAGAAACACCTAGAGCTTGCTAAATTTGGTTTGCATATTTGGTCTCTCTAAAGTCTAGATAATATCTAGTATTGAGTTTTGAACAACAAGGAAGACGGTGTAGAGTCTTATAATGTTTACAATATGTCTTTTATGTGAGTTTTGCTGCACCGGTTCATCCTTGTGTTTGTTTCAAATAACCTTGCTAACCTAAACCTTGTATCGAGAGGGAATACTTCTCATGCATCCAAAATACTTGAGCCAACCACTATGCCATTTGTGTCCACCATACCTACCTACTACATGGTATTTATCCGCCATTCCAAAGTAAATTGCTTGAGTGCTACCTTTAAAATTCCATCATTCACCTTTACAATATATAGCTCATCGGACAAATAGCTTAAAAACTATTGTGGTATTGAATATGTACTTATGCACTTTATCTCTTATTAAGTTGCTTGTTGTGCGATAACCATGTTTCTGGGGACGCCATCAACTATTCTTTGTTGAATATCATGTGAGTTGCTATGCATGTCCGTCTTGTCCGAAGTAAGAGAGATCTACCACCTTTATGGTTGGAGCATACATATTGTTAGAGAAGAACATTGGGCCGCTAACTAAAGCCATGATTCATGGTGGAAGTTTCAGTTTTGGACATATATCCTCAATCTCATATGAGAATAATAATTGTTGCCACATGCTTATGCATTAAAGAGGAGTCCATTATCTGTTGTCCATGTTGTCCCGGTATGGATGTCTAAGTTGAGAATAATCAAAAGCGAGAAATCCAAAATGCGAGCTTTCTCCTTAGACCTTTGTACGAAGCGGCATGGAGGTACCCCATTGTGACACTTGGTTAAAACATGTGTATTGCGATGATCCGGTAGTCCAAGCTAATTAGGACAAGGTGCGGGCACTATTAGTATACTATGCATGAGGCTTGCAACTTGTAAGATATAATTTACATAACTCATATGCTTTATTACTACCGTTGACAAAATTGATTCATATTTTCAAAATAAAAGCTCTAGCACAAATATAGCAATCGATGCTTTCCTCTTTGAAGGACCATTCTTTTTACTTTTTATGTTGAGTCAGTTCACCTATCTCTCTCCACCTCAAGAAGCAAACACTTGTGTGAACTGTGCATTGATTCCTACATACTTGCATATTGCACTTGTTATATTACTCTATGTTGACAATTATCCATGAGATATACATGTTACAAGTTGAAAGCAACCGCTGAAACTTAATCTTCCTTTGTGTTGCTTCAATACCTTTACTTTGATTTATTGCTTTATGAGTTAACTCTTATGCAAGACTTATTGATGCTTGTCTTGAAGTACTATTCATGAAAAGTCTTTGCTTTATGATTCACTTGTTTACTCATGTCATTACCATTGTTTTGATCGCTGCATTCATTACATATGTTTACAAATAGTATGATCAAGGTTATGATGGCATGTCACTTCAGAAATTATCTTTGTTATCGTTTTACCTGCTCGGGACGAGCGAGAACTAAGCTTGGGGATGCTGATACGTCTCCGACGTATCGATAATTTCTTATGATCCATGCCATATTATTGATGATACCTACATGTTTTATGCACACTTTATGTCATATTCGTGCATTTTACGGAACTAACCTATTAACAAGATGCCGAAGAGCCGATTCTTCGTTTTCTGCTGTTTTTGGTTTCGAAATCCTAGTAACGAAATATTCTCGGAATTGGACGAAATCAAAACCCGGGGTCCTATTTTGCCACGAAGCTTTCGGAAGACCGAAGAGGAGTCGAAGTGGGGCCACGAGGGGCCGCCACCATAGGGCGGCGCGGCCCAGGCCTTGGCCGCGCCGACCTGTGGTGTGGGGCCCTCGTGTGGCCCCCCACGTTGCCCTTCCGCCTACTTAAAGCCTCCGTCGCGAAACCCCTGATGCGAAGAACCACGATACGAAAAACCTTCCAGAGCCGCCGCCATCGCGAAGCCAAGATCTGGGGGACAGGAGTCTCTGTTCCGGCACGCCGCCGGGGCGGGGAAGTGCCCCCGGAAGGCTCCTCCATCGACACCACCGCCATCTCCATCAACGCTGCTGTCTCCCATGAGGAGGGAGTAGTTCTCCATCGAGGTTCGGGGCTGTACCGGTAGCTATGTGGTTCATCTCTCTCCTATGTGCTTCAATACAATAATCTCATGAGCTGCCTTACATGATTGAGATTCATATGATGATGCTTGTAATCTAGATGTCGTTATGCTAGTCAAGTGAATTTTACTTATGTGATCTCCGGAGACTCCTTGTCCCACGTGTGTAAAGGTGACGAGTGTGTGCACCGTGTGGGTCTCTTAGGCTATATTTCACAGAATATTTATTCACTCGTTATGAATGGCATAGTGAAGTGCTTATTTATATCTCTTTATGATTGCAATGTGTTTTGTATCACAATTTATCTATGTGCTACTCTAGTGATGTTATTAAAGTAGTTTATTCCTCCTGCACGGTGTAATGGTGACAGTGTGTGCATCCGTGTTAGTACTTAGCGTATGCTATGATCATGATCTCTTGTAGATTGTGAAGTTAACTATTGTTATGATAGTATTGATGTGATCTATTCCTCCTACATAGTGTGAAGGTGACAGTGTGCATGCTGTGTTAGTACTTGGTTTAGTCGTGTTGATCTTTCATGCACTCTAAGGTTATTTAAATATGAACATTGAATTGTGGAGCTTGTTAACTCCGGCATTGAGGGTTCGTGTAATCCTACGCAATGTGTTCATCATCCAACAAAAGAGTGTAGAGTATGCATTTATCTATTCTGTTATGTGATCAAAGTTGAGAGTGTCCACTAGTGAAAGTCTATTCCCTAGGTCTTGTTCCTAAATATCGCTATCGCTGCTTGTTTACTCGTTTTACTGCGTTACTATCGCTACCATATTACCACCATCAACTACACGCCAGACAAGCTATTTTCACGGTGCCGTTACTATTGCTCATATTCATTCATACCACCTGTATTTCACTATCTCTTCGCCGAACTAGTGCACCTATTAGGTGTGTTGGGGACACAAGAGACTTCTTGCTTTGTGGTTGCAGGGTTGCATGAGAGGGATATCTTTGACCTCTTCCTCCCTGAGTTCGATAAACCTTGGGTGATCCACTTAAGGGAAACTTGCTGCTGTTCTACAAACCTCTGCTCTTGGAGGCCCAACACTGTCTACAAGAATAGAAGCTCCCGTAGACATCATGGGTGTCATCAAATACATGGCAGTAGTGAGAAAAATAAAGAGACCTAGCAAGCTAACATTTGATTAAACCGAGAGCGGACAAATCCATCAGTCCGTATGGAAGAGACTTTTCATTCTTTGGAAGCAAACAAACTACCTAAAAAGGCATCAATGTGATCTTATAATCACTCAAGAAAACATACGGTTGAGACAAAAAAAAGACTGGACTGCTTCATTAAGTTAGTTATCGAGATGAGAAATAGATTAGCTTCTTCATGTTAATTATCACTTCATTTAGCATCCAGCTGTGGACACAACTATGTAATGTAGAGGGTGTGCTAACAAAAAAGTCTGGATTGCTTGACAAAAAGAGTTCTCCATTTTCTGTAAATAAAATAATACACAGTTCAGATTCAATTGATCCCTTGATGAAAATGATATAGAGAGAATTACAAGCCACTTATTCTGAACATAGCCCACCTACAAATAAGTAACACAAGAGCTTCAGCCATAGAATATTGTATGTACCTTAAATCTAATTAGTATGTATACAAGGGTTATAATAGCAGAGCTAAAAAATGTGCAGTCCCTAAATTTTGATAAACACCAGCCGTGAAATAAGCACATTACAAATTTATAATGGCAAAAGTCAGCAAAAACAGTTGATGGCATTGGCATAGCTGCTTCATTTAACTAATGCTCCTCCAAAATATTCGGAGGTCCTCATCGGAATCACCAGGGATTTCCTCCCAACTCCCAACATTTGGAACATTAATGACATTGCAAAATTCCTCAATAGACATAACATATCTCTTTTTATACATGGTGAATTTAACATCAAACTTGGCGGGGATAGTCTTACCTCTCTTACCTGTCCTTGTCTTGGTATGCACAAACCTGAATGTGGCAAGGAACTCCCGAGTTAGTTCGGCATATGTCTTGTATGGTCGGCTTGCAAATCCTTCCAGCCAAGTATACTCCAAGAAGAAAGCAAAGTCTTCTTTTATATGGAATGCTTTTAGCATCTTGGGGTCTTGCCACCTAGTGGCATGGACCCGAAGGGCTTCCACTTGATATAGCATCATGTCCTCAAAATCATGTTCATCATCCATATTAAGGGACACCCTTGCATTCCTTCTTGACCTAAAGCTACTAAACAAGCTCTTGCCCTTCTCCACGAGGATGAATACCTACAACACTTTACCCAAAATCCACTAAAACGTTAGATGTAGCAAGTTATATCAACTCAAGAATACTCATAGAGGCTCTACCAAGCAAAACTACCAATTATTTCACCCTAAATCTTGCAAATCTTGGAATTTTTCAAGCAAAATATATGACACCAAGAACAGTATACTCCACAAAATATAAAGCATCATATCAAAAACTAATTGGATGGGTGGAGGAGTCACATACCGATGAGTAATTCCTCCAAAGAAATTTGCAAATGACTGCCTAAATTGATAGATCGAAGATGGAGCAACAATGGAGTAGATGAATTTTTTTCTAAAAATACCTAGTCGGGTTTTGAGTCGAGGGAAGCACTTGGGCCTTTTCCCCTCACCTAACTCCCTCTGTGGGGTCAAAGAGGACTGGTGGCGCAGCCAGAAAGTTGGACCGCGCCACCCATGCTCTTTCCTCCCATGTTTGCTGTTTTGCCTCGTTCTTTTGCCTGGTGGATCCTCAGTGAATAAAAAATGACCTATATGTTTTTTTGGTGATTTTTGGAGAACCTATTCTGTGTAAAAAAAATCGAAACTCAAAAACTATTAAAAGCTGGTGGAAACTAAATGAAGAGATAAAATTCTAAATGGAAAAACTTGAAAGAAACTTAAATACTAATGATAAAAAGTACTAGGAATCATAATCTTATCATTATCATGTTAAGAATGAGGTTGATCAAGTATCATTATTACTATGACAAAGATAGAAACAATGATTCAAGAAAAATAACAAAGGAAATTTCAGGGTAACTCATAACGGATTGGAATAGTTCCAACCATTAGTATTTGGTACTTTGGTTTCGGAGAAGGAATAGGTATTTCAAACCTTCCAATTTTAAGAAAATTGGGCTCAATAGCATTAATATTTTTCTTAGATAGCTCAATGTAATTCTTCTTTGGGAAATGAATAGTATGTTCCTTTCCTTTCACATGGAAAGTAACTTTGCTTTTAGTGCAATTTATAACAGCCCCTGCAGTATTTAGAAAAGGTCTACCAATTAATAATAATAAATAAATTATCATATTCTGGCATTTCTAAAATCACAAAGTTCGTAGAGATTTGCACATTAGCAATCATAATAGGAACATCTTCACATATACCAATAGGAATAGCAGTAGATTTATCAGTCATTTGAAGTGAAACCTCAGTAGGCACTAATTTATTCAAGTTAAGCTTATTATAAAGAGAGAATGGCATAACACTTACCCCTACTCCTAAATCACATAGAGCATATTTCACATATGTATTTTTTTATAGTTCAAGGAATAGTGGGAATACCTGGATCTCCACGCTTTTCTGGTAACTTCCCTTTAAAAGAATAATCAGCAAGCATAACAGTAATAGCTTCATTAGGTATTTTCCTCTTATTGTTAACAATATATTTCATATACTTTGAGTATGGAAGAATTTTAATAGCATCAACAAGAGGAATTTGCAAATACAAACTCTTTATCAAATCAATAAACTTCTCAAATCTTTCATTGTCTAGAGTTTTAGTTATCTCTTGGGGATATGGTATAGTTCTATGAACTCATGGATCCCTTTCTTTACCTCTTGGTTGCGGTGGAGCCTTCTTCTTCTTATTTTTATCCTTAGATGATTGAGGATCTTCATTTATTGTAGGCTCAGGTTCTTTATCAGCAGTATCTTCAGGTGGTTCTTCTTGTGGTTGATACATTTCCGCATCTTCTTCATTATTCTCATCTTCAGTTTTAGCATCAGAAATAGATACATCATTATATTCATCTTCAGAGTTCTCATTTTATTCATGTTCATTGGTAGATTTCCCTGCAATAGATTTCTTCTTGCGAGCTTCTTGTTCTTTTCTCTTAGGATGTCCTTCAGGATAATCAGGGTCCTGAGTACTTGAACCTCCTCTAGTATTTACTCCACACACATGTCTTTTCTCATCAAGAAGCTTTTCATACAATTTATTTTGAAGAGAAATCATTTGCTCAACTTGACTATGCATCATATGATAATGTTTGACAGTAATTTAAGGGAATCTACACAAGAGCTCAGATTTTATTGAATAGTTTCTATATTGCGAGAATTTTCCAATATGTCCCTTTTAAATCATAATCAAAATTCCCTCTATCATAAGTAGAACTATTAACAAAAGAAACTTCAGTTGGGAATGATACCTCTTCATTACTTTTACCAGAGTTTATAGAATGTACTTGAATAGGAAAACATGATCCATCAGAATTAAATTTATAGCGATCTTCAGAGCGTTTCTTCAACTCAGAAGTTTTAATGCCTTTCTCCTTGAGAGACTTTGAAGCTTCCTTCATATCTTCATTAGAAAATTTATGAATACCTCTTCCATATGTAATATCTTCATCAATATGCCAGTCATCATGATTTTTTTTGATGGTATTCAGTAATTCCTTAGCTTCTTCCACAGTCCTTTCCCTAAAAATATTACCTACAATACTGTCTAGATAAGATCCAGATTCTTCGGTTAAGTCATTATAGAATAAATCAAGTAATTCATTATCCTTCAAACCATGGGATGGACACTTCCTCTCGAGGGTACTAAATCTCCCCCAAGCTTGCGGGGTACTTTCTTCTTTACCCTGAGCGAAGTGAATAATTTCCTCAGCCAAAGCATGTATCTTACTAGAAGGAAAATATTTATTACAAAACGAATATATGCATGATTCCTTACTAGAAATAGAATTAGTTGCTAAAGAATTAAACAAAGCTCTTGCTTCACCTCCCAAACAGAAAGGAAACAATTTCAAGAAGTAATAACGTTTTTGGATTTCAGTATTTCCAAATAAATTTGCTAGCTTAGAGAGATTTATTAAATATTACCAAGGAGGCTCTACCACTAAATTTAATAACTTCGGCTCTCTCTATTTTCTCAGGCTCAACATTAAATTCATAGTCTTTATCTTTAATGTGAATCACAGGAGGTTTAGTTTTTCTAGCATTAGGAAATAAATCTTCTAAGCAGGAACTTAAGCTAGCTTCAAATTCATCCAAATCATCTAGGTCGGCATTCATAAAAGCTTCAGTAAAGATACTATCCACTTTAGAATTTGATCATGTTCATCATATAGTTCATCATGCTCAATTTCAGATTCCATATTTTCATCATACATGGAGTTGGATAAATCAGGGATATCTTGTTTATCCTTATCAACATCCAACAAATCTCTTTCATTACTAGTTGACATAATGGATAATGGAGAACTAGTATGAGCAATAACTTTCTTTTTAGTAGCAGGAGTAATAGAAGCTTGAGGCAAAAAATGTGGTCTAGAAGGTAAATATGTACGTTTCCTTGTAGTGGAGGGCATGGTAACCTTCTTAGAAGGTTCCTTATTCTTTCCAATGATAAGAAACAAATAAGTGCAGCAAGTAAATGATAATAAGTTGTCTTACTAATAAAAGCTAGGGTCCCCGGCAACGGCGCCAGAAAATGTCTTGATACCCACAAGTATAGGGGGTCACTGAAATCTTCGATGGGAAGTATTACCCAAATTTATAGTTCGATTCAAGGGGAACACAAGAATACCAATAAGACTTTAGCAATTGAGACGTCACTCTCAACCACACCTATATATCAATAAGCTCACGAAGCAAGTGCTAATTTTATTTCAATTGATACAAAGTAGTAAAAGAAAATAGTAAACATAAGCAACATATTTCTAGTTTTCACTGGAAGAAGTAATGTGAAACTTGCAGTGGCTAAAAGCGTAGGCATGAGGAGGCAATGGGGTAATATATGGATGATATTGATCATGTAATATAATCCAACTAACATAACACTCATCTCTAATTCAGTTATGTGTAGGTGTGTGCTCCAAATATAGTTATGTGTACTAATAACTAAGAGAATTTTCATAACATCTTTTATCCAGCTTGCCCATTTCACCGGGGCCAACTTGGAACCACAAGAAATTAAGGTCTACCCTTCTGAATAGACCAGAACAAAGCATTAAGATTCATGAATACACATAACTCTCGAAATTACTACATCTCACCTTTGTTTTTTCCCACCTGTCAACTTAGTGATTCGCAGGATCAACATAATAACAAGTGATACACCTCGCAAAATACCAACCTCATATATATGATAAAGCAATATAAGTTCAGTACTGAAATCATGTCACTCGGGCCCTACTAACTGATGTTGTGCAACGTAATGCAGCTGGGAAACCCCAAGAGGAAGGTATGATGAGCTCAACAACAAATTTTCCCTCCGTAAGAAACCAATGTTTAATCGACCAGTAGGAGAAACAAATCACTTCTGAAGGTGTTGATGCTGACTTTGGTAGGACGAACTATCGGTGTCAGCAACAACATGGAACCTGCATACAACACAACCAAACTAATTTGCCTCAACTTACAGTGAGGTTATCAATCTCACTGGTTTTACTAAAAACAAGGGATTAGACGTATAGTGTGGAAACAGATGTTCGTTTGCGGTGAAATAAAGAGAACATGTATTTCCAGTAGATGGTTTTATCAGTGTAAAAGAAAGGATCAGGGTCCACAGTTCACTAGAGGTGTCTCTCCATAAAGATAAATAACATGCTGGATAAACAAATTACAGCTGGGCAATTGACAGAATAAAGACCATACATGACAAGATGAATACTATGAAATTTATTTGGGCATTACAACAAGATTTATAGACCGTAATCTAACTGCATCTATGACTAATAATCCACCCTCTGGATATCTTCTGAACAACTTTGGGTATTAAGTTGCAAGCAATAGATTATTGCATTAAGTAAAGTGTATAAAGTAAACAATAGAATTATCCTTGGATAAAGCATTGTTGTTTTCTCCCTAGTGGCAACAACACATCTACAACCTTAGGAGTTATTATCACTCTCCCAGATTACCAGAGGCATGAACCCACTATCGAGCATAAATACTCCCTCTTGGAGTCACAAGCACATACTTGGCCAGCGCATCTACTAGCAACGGAGAGCATGGAAGATCACAAATAACATATAAAACAGGTATATAATCAACTCAATCAAAGTATTACATATTCATCAGATCCCAGCAAACACAACATTTAGCATTACATAATGATGATCTTGATCATGATAGGCAGCTCACAAGATCTAAACATGAAGCATATTAAGGAGAAGACAACCATCTAGCTACTGCTATGGACCCGCAGTCTAGAGATGAACTACTCACGCATCACTTCGGAGGCGGGTATGGTGATGAAGAGGCCTCCGGTGATGATGATCTCCCTCTGCGCAGGGTGCCAGAAGAGCTTCAGAACCCTCCCGAACTAGGGTCGACGATTGCGGCGGCTATGGAACTTTTCATGGATGGAGGCTCGGGTGTTTAGGTTTTCCCGAGGATATGAATTTATAGGCGAAAGGGTGATGTCGTTGGGAGCCCGAGGGGCCCACACCATACCTAGGGGCGGCCAGGGGGCCCGCGCCTAGGGGTGGTATGGCCGCCTCCTAGCTCTTCTCCGTCTCCCCTTTGGACTGCGTCTTCGTGATAGCAAAATAGGAACTTCGGCTTTTGTTTTGTCCATTTCCAAGAATATTCCTAGAACAACTTTTCTGAAATACAAAAACAGCAGAAAACAAGAACTGGCACTGTGGCACCTTGTTAATAGGTTAGTTCCAGAAAATGCATAAAAATGCCACGAAGTGTAAACAAAACATATATAAATTGGTGTAAAACAAGCATGGATCATCAAAAATTATAGATTGTTGCAACATATCACTAACAAGCATTAAATATAGCAAAGGTGTACCAACACTCATACAAGAATATCTTCAAGACGAACACCTAAAATCTCCACTCATGCGGAGGACTACATGATCAATCTCATCGAAATCCCATCCACCTCTAAACCTACATGTAACTACTCACTCATGGTGATGGAGAGTGAGTCCATGATGGTTGGTGATGACGTTGGTGGCGGTGATGATGAAGAAGCCCTCGAAATCCCTCTCTCCGGGGTGGAGAGCAGGATCAATCTAGCCTCCAAAATGAAGATCGTGGTCTCGGCGGCGCTCTGTTTCGCGAAACGTTGTGTGCTTCCATGGGTCAGTTTTTAGGGTATATAAGGCACCTCGCGAAGGGGGGCGAGACGATGATCGAGGGCCGAACGGGCACCGGTGGCGCGACCAAGAAGTTGGGCCGCGCCACCTAGCCTCGTGTGGACCTCGTGGCTCCCCTCTCGTGATCCAAAGCTCAAGATGCCTCCTTTTGGTGAAAAACTTTCGTGGTATTTTTCCCTGATTTTATTTCCCGCGAAAACTTGACAAAAAGGAGACTTTGCTAGAAACAACATCAGATTCGGCAGTTTTTATCCAAATATGGTGAGATTCCGGAGTAATTCATTGAGCAAAGTGCTTGGAAAAGTAGATACATTTGGGATGTATCAGTATCTTGTGATGGGCATGCATCAAGAAGTATGATCTCATATAGCACATGTGAGGATGGCATAAAGTATGGATGTCATCAAGGTTGACAAGGGCAAGTTCAAGATGTGTATATCAAGAATATCATGCTTGAAGATTGCCATCCATTTGGTGATAATGGACTTTTGAAGATGTGCCTCAATGGAGCTTTCGCATAGTGGTGTATGGGGGAGCAATCATGAGTCTTCACGAAACAACAATGATCAAGTGGGTATTCCGACTTGAATGAAGCATGAAGCGTCGTCGTCATCAAGATCAAGCGGGATGCTCAAGGCAAAGGTATGACCTTGCTAAGTTTTCCTTTTACTGGTCTCAAGGTGGTTGTTGAGAGATTGTGTTATATGATAGATAGCCGCACTATCAAGAGGAGCTTTCCGCTGAGTAACTTGATCGCATAATCTTAGGGAACTCAATCCTTTGCATACTTTGCATTCCTATATTCTTTTTTGCTTCTTGGTGTTTCTCTGTGTGAGGTTCTTGAGCTTGTTGCTAGCTTTTCAACAAGCTCAAGTTCATCAGAAATAGAATCTGTATGCATCTGCTATTGTGTTTTCAAGGTTCTATTCGTCGTTATCTTTCCAACAAAATTGGTTTCATCCCAATAGTTGTTCGGGAACATCGTGAGATGAGTTTTTAGTTCTCGGAGAAAACAAGTGTTTTGAGCAAAGTCTAGCAACCTGGCATAGAGCCCGGCCTACCGGGTGCTGCTACCGGGTAGCCCGACATATAGCCCGGCCTGAGCTTCTCCTTCGTGGAGCTTGTGAAGTGGTTGTGGAGCTTGCTATATCCGGAGTGGACAAAAAGCTAGCCATAAGGGAAAGGCTTTTGTCCTTCGTGATATTGGCTTGGAGAAGAAGGTGAGCCTTCGTGGTAGCCCGCATCTCTCCAACGTGACGTACCTCACCTTGTGTGGGGGAACATGGGATTACATCTTCGTCTTCACGTGCCTCGGTTGTCTCTATACCCGAGTTTACTGTCCTTGTGATAGCCATCGTGCTTGAAGTACATATACATTCCCATCACTTGTGTTACATATCTTGTGCATATCTTGCTTATCTAAGTTATTGTTGTTGCACTTAGTTTAATCTAACATATTTAGGTTTTGTGCTTGTGAAATAAACGTTAGTTTAATTCCGCATTCTTACAAGCCAAATCCATAATTGTTTTAAAACGCATATTCACCCCCTCTAGGCAAGATCTCGTCCTTTCACTTGCTCCTTATCCTCCTCTGCATCCAAGCATCTAACAATGGTGCCTCCTTACAACTTCAAGTGAGTGTTACTATCTTATACACACATTCGATTTCGCTTACTCGATGTTAAGTGTAATCCTCCAAGTTAAGCATCCGCAGGTTCCACTTTATTCCGCTAGTCATTCATTCAGATTGACAAAGGAGTAGTACTTGTCATGGACTCGAAAAGTAAAGACAATGTTCCAGAGGTAATTTCAATCATTATCGCCCTATATCGACATCTTCTGTTCATTTCCTGATGTCAAGTAATCAATAACTCATTTACTCATTTTGCTTTGCCGGGCAGGGTTTGAAAATGGTTCATCAAGCTTGCTAGGGGTGAATGGAAACATAAGCTTACATTTTGAGATTACGATGTAAGTAGTACTATAGTTAGGTCCGTGCATCTCTTTGATTCTTGTTTCAATACCATTCTCATGTTTAATTATTATTTTGATTGAACTCTATTCTTGTAAAGTGTTTGACGCTGGAAGACGGGAATAATTTATGTGGATACTATATTTATGAGTACATTCAGCAGATGACGTGCTGTCAGGGGGCGAGAGAATTCTACAAGGCCTTCATGTACGGAAACAATATTCACAATCTTATTTTATTGTCATCAATTGTGTTGAGTTTCATTCATATATATTGATACCTTTCTTTACATTAGATTGGACGTCTGCGGGACAGTCTCCTAACAAAGGATCGTGTGCGAGCACTTCAAGAGAAATTGGCGGGATTCTTATTTACGGAGGTCATAGCTACAAATGGAGAATACCATCAGGACTTTTTATTTAGAACATAGGGATCATAAGAGGACTTATATTGTATATGCATTACTGTATTCATGCCAATGTCTATATTCATGATGGTGTTGTGTAATGCTTCCTTGATTGTTTTATGTAATAGCGTCGATTTGAAGGAAAAACATAAAACCCTAAACCTCTACCGTGACAGAGACACAACCATTATCTCTGCCGCGGCAGAGGAACGGCAAAGGCCAAGCGCTTGATGCGTAGAGGACTTTAATTCTGGTTGGTGGTACCAACCAGAACTAAAGTCTCTTCACCCCGAGCGCCCGAGCACAACCACGTGGAGGTCCTTTAGTCTCGGTGCGCAACACAACCGGGACTAAAGGGGGGGGGGGGGGGCTTTAGTCCCGATTCTTTAGTCTCGGTTGGAAAACCGGGACTAAAGGCCCCTACAAACCGGGACGAAAGACCCGTATTCTATCAGTGGGTGGCTTTTCCTCGAAAAAGAAGTCTTCGGAGCAAGCTTAAAACCTGCGATTAGATCTACTAGGATCTATACTTTACTCTTTGTAAATTTAACTTGAAAAAAATGTTCTCCTGTGAAGTACTAATTGAAGATTTCAAATGAAGAAATGCTATAAGGGTGACACTATTTTGGCCACATTCTTTTCTTTCTAGTAACATGTAAATCCTTGGGAGGAATTGTATTGCCACCCCTTAATGAAGTATGCTTTAATTGACCTTTGACTATATATATGTGCCTAATTTCGATCTCGCAGTCCCGAATTTGCCGAGGTACCCTGAGTCCCTGACTGAGCTGCATGCATGGCGTACCAAGCGGATCCAGCTACTACTAGTTTGCAGCTCGCCGCATTACTCGCATTCTCTCTGTCTCCCCTATTCACTCGGCTAGTTCTTGTATTGCTAGCTTTATTCCAGGACACAAGAACAAAATTGCCCCACCGTGTAGCTTTGCCGCGTCCCCCCCGTTGCTCTGACCCGACAGAGCTGGCCGACGATCAATCGAGGGTGCCATAGATCGCGACGGCGGACGCCGTTCACTGCGGCTGCGACGACGTTCAGCAGCAGAATGCATCGGTATAGTCGATGTGCGTAATCTAGCGGTCTCGCCAATGCATGTCGCCGTGTTTCTTCTGTTCAAATAATCGCGGATTTGTGGACGGTAGGGGTTTCAATATTAAGATTCGATCTGGGTAATCTGTTCGTTAGAAGAGACCGCGTAATTCAGGGGTCGTTGTTTCGATCGTTTTGTCTGGAAATTCATAGCATGCAGATAGACACGTGAGATCGATCTGTACGATTCTTATATCAGAGAGTGGTCTTATCAGATAGTGGTCAATTAGTTAGGATTTTTTTCGCAAGATTCATTTTAGAAGAAATGAAATACCACATTTTTTTTTATTTCGACACGTCTATTCCCCCAACATTGCCTGTCTTTCCATGTTGCAGATTGAACACTGACGAGGAAGAAGAAGAATACACTGCTTAATTAGACTCTCTAACATCGGATAATGGTTAGACCCGTGGCTGCACGAGAAACTGTCGCCGAGCCGCCAACGCCGCTGGCGACGCCGATGTCGGCAACGGCACCGACGTCTGCAAGGTCGGTGAGGTGGGGAGACCTCGAGGATGCGGCCGGCGCGCTGGATCGGCCGCTGCTGCGTCAGCGCGGCGCCAACACGACGTCCCAGATGGCCGTCGTCGGCGCCAACGTCTGCCCCATCGAGAGTCTCGACTACGAGTGCGTGCAGTGTCCTTATTCTTCTATCCAATCTCTACCCCCACCCTCAAAATGTTCAGCCGTAAATGTGTTCCGTCTCTGTAATTAATTTT
Source organism: Lolium rigidum (assembly GCF_022539505.1). NCBI lineage: Eukaryota > Viridiplantae > Streptophyta > Magnoliopsida > Poales > Poaceae > Lolium > Lolium rigidum. Next base: position 28,483,652 of record NC_061513.1, on the reverse strand, counting down.
CAGAATCGTCGAGAACGACGTGTACAAACAGGACTGGAGATCCAGGGGGAAGATCCAGGTCTTCCACTACCAGGTCATGAAATGGGTCCTGGCACTCCTTGTGGGATCAGTCGTTGGCCTTGTAGGGTTCTTCAACAACATCGCCGTCGAGAACATCGCCGGGTACAAGCTGCTCCTGACCAGCAACCTCATGAAGCAAAACAGGTACACCACACCACCGCCATTTCCCAAGCAGTGCACGAGCAAAAAGAAACCCATCTTTTTTGTCAATGACTTTCAGGAACCTGGAGGCGTTCCTTCTGTTCATGGCTTGCAACGTGGTGCTGGCGGCCTCCGCAGCTGCGATTTGCGCCTACTTCGCCCCCGCGGCAGCCGGCTCTGGCATACCGGAGGTGAAGTCCTATCTGAACGGCGTCGACGCGCACTCCATCTTAGCGCCCAGCACCCTCTTAGTGAAGGTCCGATCATTCTCTAACTCACCATGATTCGACAGTGATGTTTTGCTGCACATTTTCCTGCACTAAATCATCATGGCTTTGGGATCTGCAGATTATTGGCTCCATATTTGGGGTGTCTGCCGGTTTTGTGCTGGGCAAGGAAGGGCCGATGGTGCACACTGGTGCCTGCATTGCCTCCTTGCTCGGCCAAGGCGGTTCGCGCAAGTATGGCCTCACCTGGAACTGGATCAGGTACTTCAAGAACGACTTGGATCGCAGGGACCTGATCACATGCGGCGCTGCGGCAGGCGTCACTGCGGCTTTCCGTGCCCCCGTCGGCGGTGTCCTCTTTGCGCTTGAGGAGGCAACTTCTTGGTAATAGTTCCTTGAGTCCAAAATTCTGAATCTTATATTTGGATTGATGTTGTCGGAAATGATACAGTGCATCTAGTACTAAATGCCACGAAGTACTGCTAGTGCGTGGCACTTGGTTAATACAATTCTATTGGAAGTTTACTTTCCAAAAAAAGCATGTTTTGAAAATGGAATCAATTCTTGTCATGTCAAGTTCCGCCAAAACCAGTCCACTTCATCACAAAACCACCCCAATCGGCTAGACGGAAGAAAATTATATGGATTTAACTGTTGGAGGACTAGTTTTTCCTGGTTTTGTTGTTGAGTACCTTCTGTTTCAGGGATTCTTCTATTTCAGCTACTGATTTTGTCAGAAATGGTACAGTGCACCTAGCTACAATCTACTACGTATTAGTGAGAGAGGAGCGCTATTAATATTTTTAGTAGTAATTTGGAACTTCATTTTACCTAGTGTCCATTCTAGAAATTTTCATGATTTGTCTAATGGAATCAATCCTTTGGTAATATCACTTTGGTTCTGGTATAATATAAACGTTGACCAACGGGGGAATGATCCCTCCCTTGGCTATACATTGTTAGATAGGATGAGACTCTCCAGCGATTTGTCGCTACGGATGATAACCCGTTTAGTTCGCCCTCCAGCGATTTCTCGCTACGGATGAGATTCGAACCCGGGTGGGCTGGCTGCGCACTCGCCTTGCCTTGCCACTAAGCTAGAACTCAGTTCTCTAGTTCTGATATAATGACCACACTGAACAGTGAAATGAAACCTGACGCAATTGTTGAACGAAGTCACAAAACCCTTTGGTCGTGTGATGCATATTCTATATTTCTGTTTTCAGTACTAATTTGTCGGAAATGCTACAGGCCTTGGCTATTGTAATTTAATCACATTCAACTGCAAGTGAAATGTATCGATTATATCTACAACAATCTGTTAAAAAAAAGTTATTGTGATTTCTCAGGTGGCGGAGCGCTCTTCTCTGGAGGACATTCTCCACGACAGCGGTGGCATTGATGGTGCTGAAGTCTCTGATTGAGTACTGCCGCAGTGGCAACTGCGGCCTTTTCGGCGAAGGCGGTCTGATCATGTTCGATGTCAGCTCACGGGTGACGACGTACACCGCCGTAGACATCGTCGTGGTCATAGTGCTTGGCATCCTGGGTGGGTTGTTCGGAGCCCTCTTCAACCACCTCCTCGGCCGGGTCCTTCGCAAATATGGCTTCATCAACGAGTAATTTCCATCGGTTCAAACTTCTTGATCTGAAGCAAGCATTTCTAAAACTAGTTCAGATAGATCACTGAGATAGAGAATTTGAATTTTTCAGGAAGGGCGCGCCATACAAGATCCTTTTGACGGCATTCATCTCCATTGTCAGCTCATGCTGCTCCTTCGGCCTGTCATCGCTGTCGCCGTGCATCCCCTGCCCGCCCGATCTTCCCGCAGGCAGGTGCCCGACTATCGGCCGGTCCGGCAACTTCAAGAAGTTCTGGTGCCCGGCAGGGCAGTACAATGCGCTGGCCTCCCTATTCCTCAACACCAACGACGACGCTATCCGCAACCTCTTCAGCGGGGGCACCGACAGCGAGTTCAATGTGTGGACGCTGCTGGTCTTCTTCATGGCCATCTACTCCCTCGCCCTTATTACATACGGGGTCGCCGTGCCATCGGGCCTATTCATCCCTGTCATCCTCTCCGGCGCCACATTCGGCCGCCTCCTCGGTAAGGTATTCGGATCCGGGACCGGCCTCGACACAGGCCTCTTCGCGCTCCTTGGCGCCGCATCCTTCCTCGGCGGCACGATGCGGATGACGGTGTCGGTGTGCGTGATCCTGCTGGAGCTCACCAACGACCTGCTGCTGCTGCCGCTCATCATGCTTGTCCTGCTCATCTCCAAGACGGTGGCGGACTGCTTCAACAAGGGCGTGTACGACCAGATCGTGCAGATGAAGGGGCTGCCCTTCCTGGAGGTGCACGGCGAGGCGTGCATGCGGAGCCTGGTCGCCGGCGACGTCATTTCTGGGCCCGTCATCACCTTCTCCAGCGTGGAGCGCGTGGGGGCCGTGGTGTCCACGCTGCGGCGGACGGGCCACAACGGGTTCCCCGTGATCGAGGACGAGCCCTTCGCGCCGGCGCCGGAGCTGTGCGGCCTCGTGCTGCGCTCCCACCTGCTCGTGCTGCTCCAGGGAAAGGTCTTCACCAGGGCCCGCGTCAAGACCAGCGCCGCCGAGGTGTTCCGCAAGCTCAAGCCCTTCGACTTCGCCAAGGTCGGCTCGTCCGGGAAGGCGCTGGAGGTGGACGAGCTGGGGCTCACCGACGAGGACATGGAGATGTACGTGGACCTCCACCCCATCACCAACCGCTCGCCCTACACCGTCGCCGAGAACATGTCGCTCGCCAAGGCCGCCGTGCTCTTCCGCGACCTCGGCCTCCGCCACATGTGCGTCGTCCCCAGGACGCCAGGGGTAAGAATTTTTTACTCACCAACTCCATCACCTGCCGTCTTTTTTTTTCCATTGCAAAATTCAGAATTCTCGATACGGATCATGCAATCATATGCTTACTGATGCTGCGATGTAAAATCTCGCCTACCTGTGTGTGTACATTGCAGAGGCCGCCGGTGCTGGGCGTCCTGACCAGGCACGACTTCATGCCGCAGTACATCCGCGGGCTGTTCCAGAATGTCCTTCGTGAGTAGAGATTTATTGCCATGATTTTTGCATATAGTATCATATTTACGCAGGTTTATTCCTCCAAATCTACTTAATTTTAGTCTAGGGAGTTTCTTTGTCAATTTAGGGTTGATCATTTAGCACCCCGCGATTTAAAGAAGTGGTGTGATCTTGATTTCATTGAAGCTGTAAGCAAATAATCAATAACTACGAATATTTTATTTCAAACATTTTTTTTGTTTGGTATTTGGATGTCTGATCTTGGGTGACAACCAATGTCAACTCTATGCTAGCTGTTTGGAACTCGTTGTATTTCGTTATCCCTTTTGGTAATGAAATTCAATCCCTTGGAGGTTCACTTGGGAAAAAAAGTCAACTCTATGCTTATTGTTATCGTTGACCGAGGGCTATCATTGCGCCACAAATTTTCTGTACGACGTATGCGCGCCACACCGCCTACACAGTCCAGTATCCCTATCGCAAAGTTGAATGGTGCTCCAAGCCTAGTTTTTCTATGTGGTTGTCTCGCTGTTACAGTTTTGCCTGGTTGTTCTATAATCAAATGTGTATTGAGTTAGTTCTTGATCAGAGATTAAACTTGTGATGTTACATTGTGTGCCACATTTTCGGCTGGAGGATTTACCTTTGGCCCAACAAGTAGTATGATTAGGTGCTATCTTTTGGCCCAACTAACTAATAAATTGTTGATGTAATACTTATATTCTTCGCCAACAAAAGTAAGACATATGGGACATGTTATTTTCTCATCTTTCTGCAGCCTAGTGCTATGCGGTGATTCATTGGAAGCTGAAGTGCGTGCTTACGTAGAAGGGATCGAACTGGCACTCCAATATAGCCAGTTGCCCAAAGTCATAGACGCATATTGTGTCCAGATAGTGTCGGCCATCCAGAATCGACATCCAGATCGGTATCCTCTTATGCATTTAGTTTCAAAGCTTAAAAGGCTTTCTAGTTTAGAATGTGTGTGGAAATTTATAAGACTGGGTTGTTCATATGTTAGGGTTAGCCACCGCCTCGCAAACTTTGTGATAGTAGAAAGCTAAACTGATGCATGGCTCTATTCCGATCCTAATATTATGCTCCAGGAATTGGAATTGGAGCGTCGTGTAACCCTATCTGATTAAGGAAATCCTCTTTTTACCCGCAAAAAAAAAACCTAGCCTGTTCCGGAATGGAAGCGGCACCCAGCTCTTCTTCCCCGCACGTCCAGCTGAGGCGACACCTTACCCTTCAACTTGCATGGCTTCATGAAAACTATCGATTCGGCAGTTCTCCAGGTCTGATGTAGAGGTAATTTAAAACCCGTGCTGACCACAACGCCAAGAGAGGAAAGTAACCGAACGAGCCGATTTCATCTCCGCAGGATGTGGCTAAAAGTCTAGGGATGTGTCACGATGATGTGCATGGCAACAGGTGACGAAGTGAACGCCTCGCACTTTACCAGTAATGGAATGGAAGGGGCAGCATGGCATGAAACGTTCAGTTTAGGCACAATGGTTACATCTTACATGGATGCATCTGCTGATATCTAGTCAATCCGTTACCAAATATACTCACTGAGCTAACTATATAAACACGTAACCGGTACGGGAAAAAGCATTGCTTCCACCACATAGAAAAACTTACATGGTATCAGGGCGGTTAGTCTCACGACGCCGATCCTAAACTCCATCCATCTCCACCTCTGCATCGCGCCGCCTCCAAGGAGATTAATCTCCTCGGGGGCACGACACACAGTCTTGATCAACGATTTGTTTGTTAGATCTTAGATTCATTTTCGAATTTCTCAAGTTTTGTAGATCAGATTCAGCTAGCCACAAATAAATCTATTCACGTGCAAAATACCCTCCGGGGAAATTCACGCAAGATTGACACATGTGAAATATGTCTTATTCCGGTGAGTGTGCCGGACAATCAATATCTTCATCGAGCACATATGTACGAGAAGCGACAACAACATTATCCACACGTAGGCCGGTGTGGAACACTACTTTGTCGACTTCTCCAATATGGCACGACATCTAGATCATCATCAACAACCTCAACATCGATATTATGGCTATGTCTACAACGACACATCAACAAGAACTTTGGTCCATAACGTTTGTGTCATCACTTGCGTCCATGGCACTCCCGCTGTGACTGTAGGAGGGAAGAGAGTAGAGACATGAAAGGCGCCGGAAAGGGACGCAATTTAGAGAAATTTTTATTGACGGAGGATGCTAGGATTATACTTTCCATATATGTAATGGAGTATGCTAGAGCATGAAGCATATTCCGCTATCCTGTCAATCCTTTTAATTGAGTTAATCCCTATAATTATGGTGTTACCAAATATGTCTACTGAGCTAACTATATAAACACGTAACTGGTATGGGACAAAGCATCGCTTCTATCACGTAGAAAAATTCACAGCATCTCCCTCCGCAACAGAGAGCATGCACGTCTACATCGACGTGTTGTACTGACCTCTTGTTGGGCGGAAAGAAGACTGATAGAGTGGCATCCACAGAAAGCAGTGTAAGCACGCAGCTAAAGAAGCGTACTATTTTACATGGAATGCTTGATTATGTTGCTTAAGCCGCGTCGATGCTAAGATATGTGTTGCTTAGACGTCAATGCTAGGCTACGCCTTTTTCTCGCGCTAAAGCTCAAGCACTGTCTGCCGATCAATCCGGCGAAGAAATCTGGAGGACTAGGTGCAACTAGTCCCGGAGATGGCTTCCACTAGCTACCAAGTCTTGCTAATAATTTGTTTTTATGATTATGCCAAAAAAAAATTGATTGTAGGGGCCACATACCCCCAATTTTATTTAAAAAATTGGAGTCTGTTGTACAAGGAAAAAGAACAAACGTTTTAGAGTCATAACAGCTAAAACTCTCCAAGCTCAGCCACACAAAACTAGAAAAAACAATCTAAAAAAGCACTAAACCACTCCAAAAACAGCTCTACCGATGAACAACCTTGAACGCACTACATCCAATGCATCGGCAGGAAAGTCTCCAAAACATAGCAAACCTAGACTTCTAGTTGATGCAAGTCAACCGTCACAGATCCTCCTTGTCATAGGCCCCCACCGATGGCTTCTACAGAACATCTCGCTCGCAGTGCTTCGGATCCGATCATACACCCGTCGCATGAGCTTTTGAGTCTTTTCTTTCTGGAGAATATTCCAATCATCCATTAGTCGACACATAGAGAAAATCACTGCAACATGATTGTTAGGGAATTTCTGTTGAAAAAAGATGCATTTCTTGTCTTCCATGAGTTCCATAGCAAAGTTGTTGTATCCAAAATTACTACAGTTCTATCACGGCCCACGAACTTCTGAAGCTAGTTTTGGCACAGATCATGGAAGTTCTTAGATTTTGTCCCTATACCTAAAGCACAGCTAGCCACACTCCAGTTGTATTTAGCAATGGGACACTCAAAGAAGAGATGATTCATATCTTCCTTCCCCCCACGGAACTCACGACTGACATTACCCTTCCAACCTTTCTTGACCAAGTTAATCTTAGTCAAGATTTTATTCTTCACTATCAACCAAATAAAGGCTTTGATCTTAAGAGGGATTTTCAACCTCCAGATCATCTTATATGGGAATAAAACTTGTCTAGCCATCAGATAAGTATATAGCGATTTAACAGAGAAAACTCCAGATTTAGTTAGTTTCCAGCTCACTCTATAACAACGAAGTTTTACCACATATGTCTAGTAATTTATTCCACATCTCCAAAGACACTCCATACAAGCATCTTCTAAATCTAACACAATTAAAATCTTGTGCAAACACTTTAGCTACCGAAGCTCCTTGCGAAAAAGTCAAATTATAAAGCCTCGGAAAGAGTACACACAACGGTTTCTCTCCCACCCACACATCTTCCCAGAATCTAGTTTTGCATCTGTCCCCTAATAATCTTTTGCAAGAGCTATAAAAAATATCTTTAACCCCCATCAAACCTGACCAAAAAATGGGAGCATCCAGCATATTTTCTATCCTATGTAATAATACTATTCTTAAAGTATTTAAACTTTAAGATTTTCTGCCAATCCGCTTCCTCGTTCTCTAGCCTCCACAGCCATTTGCAAAGTAAGCTAATGTTTTTTACGTCAAGATTTTTGAGCCCCATCCCACCTTGATCTCTCGGCTGACATACATCAGCCCAATTTACAAGGTGATACTTGCGGACCCTTTTCCTTTCTTGCCATAACACCCTAGCTCTAAAGAAATCAAAACTTTTAAGAACAACGTTTGGAACTCTAAAAAACATCATGAAACCAGGCACATTACTAAGACAAATTTGTGTAAGAACAATTCTACCTCCAAAAGAAAGTAACCCCTTTCCAGCAGGGACATTTCTTTTCTACCTTTTCCTCTGCTGGCCACCGATCAATCTTACTTAGTCTCTTATAATGCACAGGCATCTCTAGATATTTAAATGGTACCTATCCAACTTTGCAAGTGAATATATAGGCATATTCCTCTTGCTTTTCGACAGCTGAACCAAAACAGTAAACCTCACTTTTAGAAAAGTTAATCTTCAGCCCACTTAGGTGTTCAAAGGTACACAGCATATTTTTTAGATTTCTAGCATATTCAAGATTATCCTCAAACATGAAAATTGTGTCGTCGCATACTGTAATAAGGATAAACCACCATCATACATCTCTGGGATCAAGACTTAAATATAACTTTGTTCTTGAGTCCTTGAAACCAAGGTTGCCAGAACATCCGCAGCCACATTGAAAAGGACTGGGGAAAAGGGGTCTCCCTAACGCAACCATTTCCTAGTTACAAATTAAGGACCTACCTTATCATTAACCATGATATTAACCTTACCATTTTCTACAACTTTTCTAGTCAATTCAATAAACTTTGTTGGGAACCCTTTCATTTCCAACACCAAGAACATAAATTTCCAACTAATTTTATCGTAAGCTTTTTCAGAATCAACTTTAAAGAAAATCCTAGATTTCTTCTTCTTATGAATATAGTGCATTGTCTCATGTAGAATGACCACACTATCTAAAATAAACCTACCTTTTATGAAAGCAAATTAGATCTTACAAATGACTTCATCGGCAACCAAAATAGCTCTATTATTCATAACCTTAGTTACAACTTTAAACAACGCATTTAACATACAAATAGGTCTATACATCTGAATCTTATCAGGCCCCATCCCTTTAGCAATGAGAATAATAGTTTCATAATTCAACCTAGAAATGTCTATCTTACTATCATAGAAATCTTGAAACAAAGCAAAGATATCCCCAGCAATCAAACTCCAAAATTTTCGATAAAACTCGATCAGAAAACCATCTGGACCAGATGCTTTATTAATTTTCATAGAGAAAAACTGCATCTTTGATTTCTTCCATGGTAAATCTCTCAGCAAGCTTAATTTTGGATTCATCCGAAAAGGCTAAGTTTAGGGTCCATGTCAAAGGCATAGGCAGTAGCTTAACATATCCAAACAAGCTCTTGTAAAAATTTGTAGCATACCTTAGAATATTTTCATCACCTTCTATAACACCCCCATCTTGATTAAAGCGAAAGATTTTGTTTCTTCTATTTCTACCATTAGCTTTAGCCATAAAGTATTTTGTGTTCCTATCTCCTTCTTTAATGTCAATTTCTCTAGCTCTTTGTGACTTTGTCTCCATTTAATTTATTCCTCCCTAAGTAGATAGTTTAATTGGTATTGCAAATAAATTCTTAGTTCATAGTAAGAAATCGATAACCTAGCTGTCTCACTGTTAATATCAATAAAATTTAGCAAATCAGACAATCTTTTCATCTCTTTCTTGTAAACACTTTCAATATTTAAGTTCCACCCTTTTAGTACCCGTCTAAGTTTCTTCTTCATATTTTGTAGGACATCAAGAATATTTCTATCTTCATACACATCATTCCATACTTTTGTAACTACATCAACAAGGTCTGGGCGATTGAGCCAACACAACTCAAAACGAAATTTTTAACTACATCAACAAGGTTCTTTGATACCAAAATCTATAACAAAAGCGACATGATAAGAAACCCCTCTAACCAGGGGCTTGAGAGTAACTAAAGGATATTGTTGTTCCCATTGAGGGGCTAACTAGAACTCTATCCAATTTCTCAAAAAGAGGATCACGTTTATTCGACCAAGTAGATTTTCTACCTGAAAAACTCCAAATCAATCAGACCCCAATGCTCGATGATGGCATTAAAATAATGAGACCGTTTACGTAGCCTTTTAGGTTTATTCCTATTCGACATCTTCCTAATCAAGTTAAAATCACCAGCTAAACAAAAAGGAAGCAAATTCTTACCAAGGATCTGAACCAGATCCACTAAGAAAGCGCTTTTATCACTATATTTAGAAGCGACATAAATGTTGATTAATTTCCACTTGAACTTAGTCTCTCGATCCATAAGAACCATATGCGAAAGGTATTTGCTGGAACTACAAGAAAAAACGTCAAACTTATCATTTGTGGCTCCCATCAGGAGCCCACCCGAAGCACCAATGTCAGGTTCCCATAACCAAATAAAATGATACCTACCACTAATATTATTAAGCCATGTATCTGTAAAATCTTCTTTCTTGGTCTCTTGCACACAAATAAAATCCAACTTATGTTCTGAGATGCTTTCCTTCAGGAAATCACTCTTTTCATACTAACCTAATCCTCTACCAGTCCATATAAGACCGATCATAAAATTCATTCTAGGTGAAGTCCTTTTCCTACCGGCACAAAATATAGATGCTAAGGTCATAATATCATCATTAAGTTCCTCATCTTCCTCCTCTATCCCTGAATCTGAATCAGAAAAAACTTCCCTAACTGTCGTACGGTCAAAGCTCTCTAGCTTTGACTCTTTATTCTCATCTATATTATTACTTTTCCTCTTAGTAGCCAGAAATAAATTACATCTAGCATCCTCCAATTCTTGAATCATAGATATAGATTGTTCTATCTCTATATCATTGCTACCAAAGCTAACACCAATACTTTTAGATATCAGAAATAAAACTAGGAACTGTATTTAGGACAGTGGGAAAAGGTTCCTTACCAGGTATAGTATTCTCCAAATTCTTCTTCCTCGCCGCCATGTCTTCCGATCTTCTCCATGGTATGTGTGTCTTCTTTGTTTTTGCTTCTGCCACTTCTCCTTCTATTCTCTATCTCATCAGATACTACTTTCTATTTGGATCTTTGATTTCTTGCCTCCGCTTCACTCACATTCTTCTACACTCCCAACTTCTCCTTCTTCTTTCCCACAATTTCAGACTTCTCATCTCCATCACAAAGCTGGACCAGTGTGTTATTCTGCAGTTTCACAACATCATCTTCCTCCATTGCAGACAAGTCAGGGTCGGCATTCTCCTTATTGAATTCAGCTTCCTTTCTCTTTCACTCGGCTTCCATCCTCATCTCTTCCTCAACTTTCTTATTGATTTCTCTTCTTTTGAGTTCCAAACCCCAGCTCCCTAGAAAAACTGTCCGGGTGCTCATCATCTCCAGATCACATGCCTCCAATCTTGCCGAGTCTTCCGCATAGGTTTCATTAACTTCATTCACAACTTTAACACCACTGCTCTGAATGACGAGTCTATCTAATAAAAGCTTTCTGGTGTCTCCAATTCTTCCTAACGGTTCTTGTCCATTTCCTCTTGACTACTTGGAACAAACTATTCCCCATTAGCATCCAAATACACCTCCCCATCTCTCACCATATTGTCTGTATTTTTTTGGAGACTTTGATGTTTGTGAATTATCAGGTTGTGACAGTTCTCTAGCTCTTTTTCAATCTCCAGCACTCATACTTGCACTATCTTGAGATGGCCTGATAGTATCGTTGTCACTAACCAAAATTACACCCACCATTGGTCCTTCCTCCTCCACAATATCCTCCAGCTAAAAGTATATATCATAGATATATTCTTCATCATTAAGAGGAGCATCGAACGGTATTTTCCTGGGATCTTTCACTCCAACTTTGGCTCTAACTACCTCACAGCTCTTGTACAGCTCCATGTCGATTTCACAAACCTTCCGAATTAAAGAGGCAGCCTCACAGAAACCCTGATAATGTAGCATGGTTTCTGGAATACCAATCACTTTAACCCAAACAAAGTATAACTTATATTTAGCCATGTAGTTATTGGTCCACCTATTCACCCTCATTGTAGCTTTTTTTTTGAGAAACACAGTACAAATGCAGAGGCTCACATACACGCGCATACACTCACCCCTATGAACCCACACACGCACACCCTACCCCTATGAGCACCTCCAGAAGACTGAGCCGGCGGATTGGACCTTGAAATTGACGAAGTCACCACAGGCGCCTCGCTGTCGACGGGACGTCGCCTCCCACTGAATGAATATTCCGCCTTTTATGAGACACACAGATGTCAAACCTGGGGTTTGAACTCTGGTGGGCTGGGGATACAACCATCCTCCTAACCACCCAACCTCAGGTTGGTTCTCCCTCATTGTAGCTTTATGTCCCACAAGACCAAAGAAGTTGAAAGCATTCATCTCATCAATCTTTTGAACAGAAGAAAACTTCACTAAGTAGTTGTTCTTCATGTAAGCTTTTGTCGTCCACTTCCAACCCCACTGGAATTGTCTCCTAAAAGCATCCGCTAATTGTTGTGCTGAAATTGCCCCAGAATGGACTATAACGATCGCAATGGCCTATTTAGATTTTTCAGCATCAATCCTCTTGCTGGTGAGCGATGTAAACATCGGTAGTCCATCATCCCCTCCTCCTATGAGAGCTGCCACTGGCTCTGGTTGAGAGGGTAGGACACAATTCCCTGAAATGTGAGTATTCTTCCCACATTATACGCAACACATGATAGTTCCGCAGTCCTTAACACCATGCCCAGGAAGACCACACATGTAAACTTTTTTTGCTGCTAGCAGGAGCCCCTGCTGACCAGACACACTCGATGAACTGCCCGCTTGCACATTCCCAGGACCAACTGACTGACCACTTCGATTAGAACCAATAGTACCCACACCTGTTAAAACACCTCTAATTTGACCACTTATATTTGAAGCAGAACCAATGTTGTGCACAAAATTTTGAGCAGGGTACTGACCACTATTGGTAAACAAAATCTGACCTCTAACTTCACCAAAACCAGCAGACGAGTTATGCATAGAGAAGCCTGAATTACCTTGATGAAACTGTCCTGAGAAATCCTGTTGGCCACCCTGCTGCTGTCCAAAAACACCCTGGTTGTAACCCCCCTGCCCTCCAGTAGCGAGATTCTGCTCACCGTGGTAACCCCGGCCTCCGGCATGACCACCTTTACCTTGTTGGAAACCCAACTGCCCAACCATCTGATCGCCCTGACCTTGCTGGTAGGCTTGAGGACCTCCCGACGGGCCTCCGCCCTCCGCTTGATGGAACCCCGAACCACCTCCCTAGTTGGAAGGCCTAAGGAGGAGGCGGGGCACGCTAGTTGTTGCTGGTGTTCCAATCCCCCTGACTGCCACGACCGAGAACCCAGTTTCCCATCCACCTCCGCCACCTCTCCCTCCTCCTCTGCCCCGTCCCACCATGACTGCATGGGCGTAAGTTTGCCCGAGATTTGGTGGATGCTGGAACTCGCTCCTCTCCCGATGCAGGCCACTCCGCCGCCTCCGCCTCCGCACGCAGGCATGGATCAATGAGTCTCTGGGGCAAATGTGTCTACCCACCAAGAAACTGAACCCTATTTGGTGACGAAGTATTCCATTGTTGTTTGAGCAGCTCCGTGAGATACTTTGGAGTCCGTCCGAAATCGCTAGTGGACCTTGGATCCACCATGGACGCCTGGATATGCGCCACACCATCCGCATACATCCACCCACCCAGAGAATTCGCAATTTCCATTCGCGCGCTTCTAGATTGGTCCCACTCGGTGCGCCATCACAGGCCGGAGCCCCCCCCCCTCCGTGGAGAACGCCAGTGCTCACCGCCGGCCCTTTCTCGAGGACCTCAAGTCCGGCCAGCAATGGACCCCTAAACGAGATCCAGCCACCAGGCGAGATCGCCATCACCAACGTACCAAAACCCACCCTGAAATACAATCCCGGTTCTCAAAAAGTACATGGAGATTATGCCAATCTTGTTTTGAGATCGGTGAGAGTTAGCAAAGGATTGGCCAGTGGGTTGCTCGGTGTAGCACACAATAAAGCCCTTGAGTGTTTTTTTCTCGAGAAGGACCGTCGATCTATTGATCATCATCAACAGTAGTAGAAAGAACACCAAAGATAATAAAAATTACAGTATAAATGGATCTTTAGACCACCTAGCGAAGACTACAAGTGCTGGAACAAGCTGAAGGCGTCCCGCCGTCCTCGCCCCCCATCACCAGAGCCGGACAAAGCTTGTTGAAATAAAGCTTGTTACAGTAGACAAACTCGTGGTGCTAGCGCCTAAAAATGATGAAGGAATCATTCAAATCCTTTGAGTTTCTGCATAGAGGAGGATATGCATGTAGGCTAGTTGCTACGTGCTCTGAGAGCATCTCTAGTCGCGTCCCCCAAAGCGTCCCCCAAACCGTGCCGGATTGAGCGTTTGGGGGACGTGTTTTGTTCGTGCCGCGTTTGGGGGACGTCGCTCCCCAGTCGCGTCCCCAAACGCCCTCCCCAAATGAATATTGGTGCACGAAAATAAAGGTTTTCATTCAAATTCGATTATATATTACAAAGTTTGAATGAAAACGGCTAGATTTCATCTAAACCTAGCCTACTGACCGCCCGGCGGTGTGTTCGACGGCCCCGCCCCGTCGTCGCCTCCCCTCCGACGCAGCTCTTGCTGCGCGCGCCGCCTCTCCGTGCGTAGGGCGGTGGCCAGACGCCGCTCCTCCAGCAGCGGGTCGGCGTCCGCCCTCCCCTGCTGCGCCGCCTGGAGGGAGAGCTCGACGGCGCGACAAATCTGCACCTCTTCGCGGGCACGGGCGTCGTCCTGGAGCTTCTTCTCCGACTCGAAGGACTCGACGAGCGCGCGCTGCTGATCGGCCTTCTCGTCCGGGTGCGGCCTGTCGTCGTCGGACCACTCGAACTCGACGTTGTCGTCCTCCTCCACCTCGGTCTCCTCCTCCTCTGCCTCGGCCTCCTCCTCCTCCATTGGCGCCTCCTCCTCGTCCGTTGGGGCCTCCATCATCGCCGCCGCCAACTCGTCCGCCCGCCTCCTCCAGGCCGCCTCCGTTGCCGCCAGCGCCGCCTCCCGCTGTTGGCGCTCCTCCGCCGCCAACTGCTGCTGGCGCTCGAGCGACTCCGCCGCCGGCGCTCGATCGCCACCCGCCGTTCACGGTACTGCGCGTCCCGCTCCTCGCGCTGGCTGATGGCGTGTAACTCACACGTTCGTTGGGAACCCCAAGAGGAAGGTATGATGCGCACAGCAGCAAGTTTCCCTCAGAAAGAAACCAAGGTTTATCGAACCAGGAGGAGCCAAGAAGCACGTTGAAGGTTGATGGTGGCGGGATGTAGTGCGGCGCAACACCAGGGATTCCGGCGCCAACGTGGAACCTGCACAACACAACCAAAGTACTTTGCCCCAACGAAACAGCGAGGTTGTCAATCTCACCGGCTTGCTGTAACAAAGGATTAGATGTATAGTGTGGATGATGATTGTTTGCAGAGAACAGTAAAGAACAAGTATTGCAGCAGATTTGTATTTCAGTATAAAAGAATGGACCGGGGTCCACAGTTCACTAGAGGTGTCTCTCCCATAAGATAGCATGTTGGATGAACAAATTACAGTCGGACAATTGACAAATAGAGAGGGCATAACAATGCACATACATGACATGATGAATATTGTGAGATTTAATTGGGCATTACGACAAAGTACATAGACCGCTATCCGAGCATGCATCTATGCCTAAAAAGTCCACCTTCGGGTTATCATCCGAACCCCTTCCAGTATTAAGTTGCAAACAACAGACAATTGCATTAAGTATGGTGCGTAATGTAATCAATAACTACATCCTCGGACAAAGCATCAATGTTTTATCCCTAGTGGCAACAGCACATCCACAACCTTAGAACTTTCTGTCACTGTCCCAGATTTAATGGAGGCATGAACCCACTATCGAGCATAAATACTCCCTCTTGGAGTTAAGAGCAAAAACTTGGCCGAGCCTCTACTAATAACGGAGAGCATGCAAGATCATAAACAACACATAGGTAATAGATTGATAATCAACATAACATAGTATTCTCTATCCATCGGATCCCGACAAACACAACATATAGAATTACGAGATAGATGATCTTGATCATGTTAGGCAGCTCACAAGATCCGACAATGAAGCACATGAGGAGAAGACAACCATCTAGCTACTGCTATGGACCCATAGTCCAGGGGTGAACTACTCACTCATCACTCCGGAGGCGACCATGGCGGTGAAGAGTCCTCCGGGAGATGAATCCCCTCTCCGGCAGGGTGCTAGAGGTGATCTCCAGAATCCCCCGAGATGGGATTGGCGGCGGCGACGTCTCAGTAAGGTTTTCCGTATCGTGGCTCTCGGTACTGGGGGTTTCACGACGGAGGCTTTAAGTAGGCGGAAGGGCAACGCGGGGGGCCACACGAGGGCCCCACACGCCAGGGTCGCGCGGCTTAGGGCTCGGCCGCGCCGCCCTATGGTGTCGGTGCCTCGTGGCCCCACTTCCTTTCCCCCTCGGACTTCTGGAAGCTTCGTGGAAAAATAGGCCCCTGGGCGTTGATTTTGTCCAATTCCGAGAATATTTCTTTACTAGGATTTACTGAAACCAAAAACAGCGAGAAAACGACAAGCTGGCTCTTCGGCATCTTATTAATAGGTTAGTGCCGGAAAATGCATAAATACGACATATAATGTGTATAAAACATGTAGATATCATCAATAATGTGGCATGGAACATAAGAAATTATCGATACGTCGGAGACGTATCAGCATCCCCAAGCTTAGTTCCTGCTCGTCCCGAGCAGGTAAACGATAACAAAGATAATTTCCGGAGTGACATGCCATCATAACCTTGATCATACTATTGTAAACATATGTAATGAATGCAGCGATCAAAACAATGGTAATGACATGAGTAAACAAATGAATCATAAAACAAAGACTTTTCATGAATAGTACTTAAAGACAAGCATCAATAAGTCTTGCATAAGAGTTAACTCATAAAGCAATAAATCAAAGTAAAGGTATTGAAGCAACTGATGGCGTGTATTTCACACGTTCGTTGGGCAACCCCAAGAGGAAGGTATGATGCGCACAGCAGCAAGTTTTCCCTCAGAAAGAAACCAAGGTTTATCGAACCAGGAGGAGCCAAGAAGCACGTTGAAGGTTGATGGCGGCGGGATGTAGTGCGGCGCAACACCGGAGATTCCGGCGCCAACGTGGAACCTGCACAACACAACCAAAGTACTTTGCCCCAACGAAACGGTGAGGTTGTCAATCTCACCGACTTGCTTGTAACAAAGGATTAACCGTATTGTGTGGAAGATGATTGTTTGCGAGAGAAAATAGTAAAAACAAGTATTGCGGCAGATTTGTATTTCAGTATTAAAGAATGGACCGGGGTCCACAGTTCACTAGAGGTGTCTCTCCCATAAGATAAAAGCATGTTGGGTGAACAAATTACGGTCGGGCAATTGACAAATAGAGAGGGCATAACAATGCACATACATGACATGATAAGTATAGTGAGATTTAATTGGGCATTACGACAAAGTACATAGACCGCCATCCAACTGCATCTATGCCTAAAAAGTCCACCTTCGAGGTTATCATCCGAACCCCTCCGGTATTAAGTTGCTAACAACAGACAATTGCATTAAGTATGGTGCGTAATGTAATCAACAACTACATCCTCGGACATAGCGCCAATGTTTTATCCCTAGTGGCAACAGCACAACACAACCTTAGAACTTTCTGTCACTGTCCCAGTTGTCAATGCGGGCATGAACCCACTATCGAGCATAAATACTCCCTCTTGGAGTTAAAAGTAAAAACTTGGCCAGAGCCTCTACTAGTAACGGAGAGCATGCAAGATCATAAACAACACATATGTAATAACTTGATAATTAACATGACATGGTATTCTCTATCCATCGGATCCCGACAAACACAACATAGAGTATTACGGATAGATGATCTTGATCATGTTAGGCAGCTCACAAGATCCAATAATGAAGCACAATGAGGAGAAGACAACCATCTAGCTACTGCTATGGACCCATAGTCCAGGGGTGAACTACTCACTCATCACTCCGGAGGCGACCATGGCGGTGTAGAGTCCTCCGGGAGATGAATCCCCTCTCCGGCGGGGTGCCGGAGGAGATCTCCAGAATCCCCCGAGATGGGATCGGCGGCGGCGGCGTCTCGCATAGGTTTTCCGTATCGTGGTTTTTCGCATCGGGGGTTTCGCGACGGAGGCTTTAAGTAGGCGGAAGGGCGAGTCGGGGGCCGGACGAGGGGGCCACACCATAGGCGGCGCGGGCCCCCCGGGCCGCGCCGCCTTGTGGTGTCGCCACCTCGTGGCCCCACTCGTATGTTCTTCGGTCTTCTGGAAGCTCCGTGGAAAAATAGGCCCCTGGGTCTTCGTTTCGTCCAATTCCGAGAATATTTCGTTACTAGGATTTCTGAAACCAAAAACAGCGAGAAACGAGAAGCGGCACTTCGGCATCTTGTTAATAGGTTAGTTCCGAGAAAATGCACGAATATGACATAAAGTGTGCATAAAACATGTAGGTATCATCAATAATATGGCATAGAACATAAGAAATTATCGATACGTCGGAGACGTATCAAGCATCCCCAAGCTTAGTTCTGCTCGTCCCGAGCCGAGTAAAACGATAACAAAGATAATTTACGAAGTGATATGCCATCATAACCTTGATCATACTATTTGTAAACATATGTAGTGGATGCAGCGATCAAAACAATGGTAATGACATGAGTAAACAAGTGAATCATAAAGCAAAGACTTTTCATGAATAGTACTTCAAGACAAGTATTAATAAGTCTTGCATAAGAGTTAACTCATAAAGCAATAAATCAAAGTAAAGGTATTGAAGCAACACAAAGGAAGATTAAGTTTCAGCGGTTGCTTTCAACTTGTAACATGTATATCTCATGGATAATTGTCAACATAGAGTAATATAACAAGTACAATATGCAAGTATGTAGGAATCAATGCACCAGTTCACACAAGTGTTTGCTTCTTGAGGTGGAGAGAGATAGGTGAACTGACTCAACATAAAAGTAAAAAGAATGGTCCTTCAAAGAGGAAAGCATCGATTGCTATATTTGTGCTAGAGCTTTTATTTTGAAAACATGAAAAAAATTTGTCAACGGTAGTAATAAAGCATATGAGTTATGTACATTATATCTTACAAGTTGCAAGTCTCATGCATAGTATACTAATAGTGCCCGCACCTTGTCCTAATTAACTTGGACTACCGGATCTTTGCAATGCACATGTTTTGACCAAGTGTCACAATGGGGTACCTCCATGCCGCTCTGTACAAAGGTCTAAGGAGAAAGCTCGCATTTTAGATTTCTCGCTTTTGATTATTCTCAACTTAGACATCCATACCGGGACAACATGGACAACGAGATAATGGACTCCTCTTTAATGCATAAGCATGTGGCAACAATTATTATTCTCATATGAGATTGAGGATATATGTCCAAACTGAAACTTCCACCATGAATCATGGCTTTAGTTAGCGGCCCAAAGTTCTTCTCTAACAATATGCATGCTCCAACCATGAAGGTGGTAGATCTCTCTTGCTTCGGACAAGACGGACATGCATAGCAACTCACATGATATCCAACAAAGAATAGTTGATGGCGTCCCCAGAAACATGGTTATCGCACAACAAGCAACTTAATAAGAGATAAAGTGCATAAGTACATATTCAATACTACAATAGTTTTTAAGCTATTTGTCCCATGAGCTATATATTGCAAAGGTGAATGATGGAATTTTAAAGGTAGCACTCAAGCAATTTACTTTGGAATGGCGGATAAATACCATGTAGTAGGTAGGTATGGTGGACACAAATGGCATAGTGGTTGGCTCAAGTATTTGGGATGCATGAGAAGTATTCCCTCTCGATACAAGGTTTAGGCTAGCAAGGTTATTTGAAACAAACACAAGGATGAATGGTACAACAAAACTCACATAAAAGACATATTGTAAACATTATAAGACTCCATACCGTCTTCCTTGTTGTTCAAAACTCAATACTAGATATTATCTAGACTCTAGAGAAACCAAATATGCAAACCAAATTAGCAAGCTCTAAGTATTTCTTCATTAATGGGTGCAAAGTATATGATGCAAGAGCTTAAACATGAGCACAACAATTGCCAAGTATCAAATTATCCAAGACATTTTAGAGTTACTACATGTAGCATTTTCCAATTCCAACCATATAACAATTTAACGAAGATGAAACTTCGCCATGAATACTATGAGTAGAGCCTAAGGACATATTTGTCCATATGCTACAGCGGAGCGTGTCTCTCTCCCATAAAGTGAATGCTAGGATCCATTTTATTCAAACAAAACAAAAAACAAAAACAAACCGACGCTCCAAGCAAAGTGCATAAGATGTGACGGAATAAAAATATAGTTTCGGGGGAGGAACCCGATAATGTTGTCGATGAAGAAGGGGATGCCTTGGGCATCCCCAAGCTTAGACGCTTGAGTCTTCTTAGAATATGCAGGGGTGAACCACCGGGGCATCCCCAAGCTTAGAGCTTTCACTCTCCTTGATCATATTGCATCATACTCCTCTCTTGATCCTTGAAAACTTCCTCCACACCAAACTCGAAACAACTCATTAGAGGGTTAGTGCATAATAAAAATTCACATGTTCGGAAGGTGACACAATCATTCTTAACACTTCGGACATTGCATAAAGCTACTTGGACATTAATGGATCAAAGAAATTCATCCAACATAGCAAAAGAGGCAATGCGAAATAAAAGACAGAATCTGTCAAAAATGAACGAGTCCGTAAAGATGGATTTTATTAGGCCACCAGACTTGCTCAAACGAAAATTCTCAAATTGAATGAAAGTTGCGTACATATCTGAGGATCATGCTCGTAAATTGGCTTAATTTTCTGAGCTACCTACAGGGAGATAGACCCAGATTCGTGACAGCAAAGAAATCTGGAACTGAACAGTAATCCAAATCTAGTACTTACTTTTCTATCAAAGACTTTACTTGGCACAACAAAACATAAAACTAAGATAAGGAGAGGTTGCTACAGTAGTAAACAACTTCCAAGACTCAAATATAAAAACCAAGTACTGTAGCAAAATAACACATGGGTTATCTCCCAAGAAGTTCTTTCTTTATAGCCATTAAGATGGGCTCGAGCAGTTTTAATGATGCACTCGCAAGAAATAGTATTTGAAGCAAAAGAGAGCATCAAGAGGCAAATTCAAAACACATTTAAGTCTAAAATGCTTCCTATGCATAGGAATCTTGTAAATAAACAAGTTCATGAAGAGCAAAGTAACAAGCATAGGAAGATAAAACAAGTGTAGCTTCAAAAATTTCAGCACATAGAGAGGTGTTTTAGTAACATGAAAATTTCTACAACCATATTTTCCTCTCTCATAATAATTTTCAGTAGCATCATGAGCAAACTCAACAATGTAACTATCACATAAAGCATTCTTATCATGAGTCTCATGCATAAAATTATTACTCTCCACGTAAGCATAATCAATTTTATTAGTTGTAGTGGGAGCAAATTCAACAAAGTAGCTATCATCATATATAGGAGGCATATTGTAATCATAAAAGAAAATTTTCTCCTCAATGCTTGGGGGACTAAAAAGATCATGCTCATCGAGCCAGCTTCCCCAAGCTTAGAATTTTCCATAGCATTAGCAACAATGGTGTTCAAAGCATCCATAGTAATAACATTCCCATTAGCATGCATATAAAGTTCCATGGGTTTTTTAATTCTCTCTTCAAACACATCATGTCCTAATTCAAGATAAAGTTCATAAAGATCTCTCATATTTTTGTTGTTTTCCATTATGCTTAACTAGTGAAATAAAAACATGCATGATATTAAGTAAAGTAAAACAAGTAACTAATTTTTTTGTGTTTTTGATATAGAGTGCAAGACAGTAAATAAAGTAAAGCTAGCAACTAATTTTTTGTGTTTTGATATAATGCAGCAAACAAAGTAGTAAATAAAATAAAGCAAGACAAAAACAAAGTAAAGAGATTGAGAAGTGGAGACTCCCCTTGCAGCGTGTCTTGATCTCCCGGCAACGGCGCCGAGAAAATATGCTTGATGGCGTGTATTTCACACGTTCGTTGGGCAACCCCAAGAGGAAGGTATGATGCGCACAGCGGCAAGTTTTCCCTCGAGAAAGAAACCAAGGTTTATCGAACCGGGAGGAGCCAAGAAGCACGTTGAAGGTTGATGGCGGCGGGATGTAGTGCGGCGCAACACCGGAGATTCCGGCGCCAACGTGGAACCTGCACAACACAACCAAAGTACTTTGCCCCAACGAAACGGTGAGGTTGTCAATCTCACCGGCTTGCTGTAACAAAGGATTAACCGTATTGTGTGGAAGATGATTGTTTGCAGAGAAAACAGTAAAAACAAGTATTGCAGCAGATTTGTATTTCAGTATTAAAGAATGGACCGGGGTCCACAGTTCACTAGAGGTGTCTCTCCCATAAGATAAAAGCATGTTGGGTGAACAAATTACGGTCGGGCAATTGACAAATAGAGAGGGCATAACAATGCACATACATGACATGATAAGTATAGTGAGATTTAATTGGGCATTACGACAAAGTACATAGACCGCCATCCAGCTGCATCTATGCCTAAAAAGTCCACCTTCGAGGTTATCATCCGAACCCCCTCCGGTATTAAGTTGCTAACAACGAGACAATTGCATTAAGTATGGTGCGTAATGTAATCAACAACTACATCCTCGGACATAGCGCCAATGTTTTATCCCTAGTGGCAACGGCACAACACAACCTTAGAACTTTACGTCACTTGTCCCAGGTGTCAATGCGGGCATGAACCCACTATCGAGCATAAATACTCCCTCTTGGAGTTAAAAGTAAAAACTTGGCCAGAGCCTCTACTAGTAGTAACGGAGAGCATGCAAGATCATAAACAACACATATGTAATAACTTGATAATTAACATAACA
>NC_061513.1:28413839-28460845 GCF_022539505.1 Lolium rigidum | reverse complement strand
TACCTATGTCACCCATATACTATTAGATTAGTCGATTGTTCGTCATATAAGTGAAGTATACAACTCAAAGATGGTACCGAGACATCATTTGGCACAGCTCACAATCCTAATTATTTTATGTCATTATTCTCCTGTGTTTCATATTTTTATTTCACTTTTGGTCAAGGAACAATGTTCCAAGATCATGGTTTCACCCATTAGGGAACACCCTTGTGGTTTTCGAGGAGCGGGATGGGAATCCAACGAAGATTACATTCTCCAGAAGTGTTGCAACAAGTATTTGCTCGTTTGTATCAGTGAACTATCAATCCATAGACATGGAGTCCTGGGGTAAAAGTATCTCAGGTGATGGCAGAGTAGCCGCAAAAGTACAGCTGTCTTGCCCCAAGGCAAAAAAAAAAAAAAAATCTCTTCAATCAAGTTTGCAAGCTTTGGAGACCCCAGTGGAATATGCAGATGCTACCAACAAGGAATCTGCCAGAATCCAAGCTCTCTATCTGTCCTTGAGAAGGTAACATTTACAACTTGACATAAAACGAACATGATACTAATCTTAGAAATCTAGAACCATCAAATCTGACTTTTTAGGTATGTTAATTCACGTTGATTTGGATCAGTAGCACATGAAATTAGTGGATGACTGCCAGTTCTGACTTTGCAGAATGCCGTAATGGTACAACTGGAATTGTACTACATGTAGGAGGTCTTAAAATTCCATTTTCCACGCTATCATGGGTTCCATGAGTGGTCGAAGAGCTATTCTTGGACAGAGATCTAGATTTAGTTGACCAAACAAAGGTTTGTATATTTCCTAAGCAGTCCATTATTCTGTGCAGGCTAGTCTGAACATCAATAGATATACAGTTTCACTGTCAGAGGAAGGATTCGGAGAATATATATGCCCTGGCCTCACTAAAACACTTGCTTTTGAAGCAGGACTGTTCGTCTGGTCTTAGTGATACTCAGCTGAGAGTTGTAGTCTGGTTGCATTACGTGATATAAGAACATGGAACGATGGAAGTGTACATCTACATAGATTTAGTTTCAGAATTACTGTCAACATGTTGTTATAGTCTTTGATCCATTGAGTTTTCTTGATGCACCGTGCCCTGGTAGCACCAACAGGTAACAATTCAGGATGCTAGCAAACGAATTGCATATCAGGCTCACTAATGTAGCTATGAGTTTGAACCACAAGTAAACTACCGCATATCATAATGGACAATGAATCATGAACGTTCTAGATTAACAGTATTGGAATGATGATGTTGTGCGAGGATTCTGACTTAATTAAGGCCAGTTCCGTCTAGTTCGGTTCATGCCTTTTCCTTTCATATTTCCCATCAGTTAAGTTGTTGCTCTCTTTAGTGCTCTTCGTTGACTCAATGACAGTAGATAACAGTCACAGGTACGTGACATCTCAGCTAACAGAATCATTCCTCCCAACTTTTGGCCTGTTTCTCTAAAAAAAATCTTTTGGCATCTACCATGAGCTCAAATTGAGCTTCAACTATTCAAATTGTACGCGCAGGAGCTTCTGTGTGGCACGTAATTCTTTTTTTTCATAGCTCTGAAGAATCTGATGGAAACTTTCGCAATATTCCTCGTCTAATAGACAAACATTTTATAGCTACCATCTTTATCAAAAAATCTTATAGCTAGAATGTAGTACAATTCAGATTATCTTTCAGTAAGGGTTGGGAGTATAGCCGGAATTTTCGCCAAGCATCTGGGTTGTTGCAGAAGATTGTCTGCATTTAGAGACTTGTCAAGCAAAGCCTTATAAGTGTCGTATTATTTCAGAAGATTAGCCAACAACTCATCGTGGCTAAGATTAGCCAGGCTGTTCAACTGCCATCCTCTTCTTAATTACAAGTGTGGATCAGTATTAGGAATAGCACCATACCAAATATGTCTCGTATACTACGACTGTAGCCTACATTAGATCATCCAGCAATTTCTTTGTTGTAAGAGACAGCAGGAGATGTACACGGTCCACCGGTGCTTCCCAAATAGACGTCGGCAGGGGCGCCGGCACAACTATATGGGATGTTAGCACAGCATCCTCTATTTGGGGTGCTGCTCCCACACGAGCGCTCCCCCAACTGGCGGCCCCGATAGATTATTTGAATAAAACTCATAAAACATGCATAGAAATTCGACTAGGTTTTTGAATATGAAGTTTGGACCAACATACTGCCACCAAATTTGAATAAATTTTCGAATATGAAGTATGGGCCAACATACGGCCACCGAAACGCCGTCATTGTCTGCTGCAAAAACAACTTGGGCTTCCAGGCCAAATGATCAGATGAACGGAGTCATGGGCGGCTGAACCTCGATGACGTCCTCATCGTCGGAGAGCACCGGCGGCACCTCCATCACGGGAACCGACTCCACGAGCGCCGGGGGAGGCATGAACGTTGATGGTGCCGGCGTTGTCAGGGACGCCGACGCAGCTTGCGCTGCCAGCACCTCTTGGCCGATGCGCTCGCTGTACATCTCGTGCGACGCCTTCGCCAATGGGTCCGTCTTTGCCATGTCCGCCATCAAGATCTTGGATTCTTGAGTCATCTTGGCCAATGAAAGCTAGCTCGTTTCGTTGGTGGCTTTTATGGTGGCGGCGTGGGCTTCCATCTTCGCCGCCTCCACCTTCTCTCTCTCGAACTCAATCTCCATATCTTGCTTCTCGAGTATTGCCTTCCACACGACGGTGGCCCTATCCGCCGCTTAATTGTTCTCCATTGAGAAGAATCATATCATCTTCTCGTGGGAGGCATCCATGGCGGCCAATGTCGTCGCTGCATTCTTCTCGGCCTTGGCCTTCTTGTTGACAATGGGGCGCCTGGTGGAGGCGCCGGCGGGATCGACCGGCCCATCTTCCCCGACACCGTCCTTGTTGCGAGTGAGGCGGATAGCGTCCCATTTTTTGCAACCCTCTAGTTTCTTATGAAGAGGAAATCTTTGTCCTCGTTTTGGATCTTGTACATATCGAGGGCCTCGATCATCTAACAGTGCATGATTACATTAACAATATATACTATGATGCATTATAAATAGACATCATCAAATGGACATAAAACATACCCAATCTACCATCATCTTGCCTCTCCTTTTCTGGGCCTTAATCTTCTCATAGTAGCTATGGAACTCGCTACATGTCGTCTTGATGATGTTCCAACGGTGAGAGAGGGCGCTCTCGTTCCGGATCATCTGCATGGTGGCGCACTCACCATAGTTCTTCTTCTCATTGAATGAATCAAGGATGTGCTTGTCGTACTTGCCGGCGGATTGATTGGCGCCGATGATGGGGCAAAAGCTCACTTGCTTTGACGCGTCGATGAGGCATTCATCCTTCAAAGACTTCCACCTAGGACCACGAGTGCCGCCGACCCTCCTCTTCCTCTTCGTCGTCGTGGTCATGCCGGTGTCAGCGTCGAGCAGCTCCTCCTCGGCCTCCTCCCCTGCATCATATTTGTCCTCATCGGCCTCTTAACCGTGGCCATGGCGTATGAAGCCGCTAAGGATCTCGGTGCCGCCGTCAATCTATGCAACAAATAACCTATTTTGAGTTGCTGGTGGTGTCTACAATGCACATAACACATAAAGAGAAGGAAAACTCATGTCGTCGTCGCCCATGGACACGCCGGACGTGCTACTGAACAACTGGTTGGCGCTCCTGCTCTCATCGCCGAAGAGGATGCGGGGGAGGCCAGTGTCATCAGTCACGTGGCTGGCGGTGCTTCCCGGGGGGCGCAGATCTGGCGACGAGTTCAGGTCGACGGGGAAGCGAAAGGCTCCACGGCCCCTCGGCGCCGAATCCGGCGAGAACAACGCGTTGGGGTCGAAGATCGTGTCACTGTCGTCCTACTCGGGGGAGTAGCGGGCGCGGCCGTCCATCTGCGACAGACGCATCTGCGAGAGCGATGGCCCCTTCGCGTAGTACCCCGGGGACGACGGTGAGCTCGAGAAACCGCCGCCCAAGCTGCGGCCGGCGAGTTGCCTTTGGGCTGACCGCCACTCAAGCTGAGGCACATGTCGGCAGCAGCCGCCGCTTTTGTGGCTTCGGCTTCGGAGCCTTTTTCTTCGGTGGCATGGCGACAGCGAGGTTTTTCGCGTTGAAGTTTGGATGAGAGATAGAGCGGCGGGCGGGAGAAATGACCGGTGGTGGGAAGGGGTTTTGGGGGAAAACATGTATAATTTTGGGATGTGTGGCTGATAGGCGGCTCCCACGCCCAAAATCATTCGCTGCATGAGGCGCCAGCATCCGATTCACGCCATTTACGAAGGAGCCAGCACGGAGTTGTCGGCGCTTCTATTGAGCTCGAACACGCGCCAGCGCTTTTTGAGGCACGCTGGTGTGAGCCCATTTTCAATGCCGCCCCCAAAATGCTATCGGAGCCGCTATGGAAACCGCCGGTGGAGATGCTCTAACAGTGCAAGTTTCGGAGGACACATGTAGGGACCGGAGTATGATTGCTCCGTGCTGCCTTTGAGCGCGATGTTCACATCTGAAGCAGAGGTGCAAGAAAATATATGGGCTCCCCCTTACGACAAGATAATACTACTACTTCCAGCAGTCTCAGCAAGGGTTTTCTTTTTGAGAAACCAAAGTTTCTTGTCGCTGTTTTGTTCGAATGTCCAATCAGGCGTTCTTGTTGTCATCCGGACCACTTGGGGTTTTTCTTTTCAGAAATTTCTCCTCATGGAATGCATACAACTTTGTTGACATCTATACGAAGAATTGCAGCTAGAATTATCTTTCCCCATCTGCCGACACTACAGTGAGAGGAAAATTTTTATGATGATGTCGTATACTGATGTTCCATCAGGGTCGTTTCTCTCTCCCCGGTTACAACAAAGACGTGAGGGAAAACCAAATCGAGAAAATGAAAGAATGTAAGCTACTCAAATATCAGCTTAGCCGCAGTGCAGCTGATGGATCAGCTCTGATATGGACGCCAGGTGACTAAGTGAGGTGAGTGGGCGCCAAACTGTCGTCACACTGCTTTAATCCTTCTAATTAATTTTGACAAATCACGTACCAGAGAATCTAATCATGTTCGGTCTCCTGCTAGCTCCCGACCTGAAGCTCCATTTGTCAAGGGACAATTCTAAGCAGCCTTTACGACTTCCTGTAGGATAGGAAAGGTTGAGGTCGAGGACATAAGAAGATAGGGAGACATGTCTTAATTTTCTGAGGAAAAATGCAAAATGAGAGATGAAAACACCACACGACCAACTTAGTATATAGGCCAATTCAAATAAAAAAAAACTTAGCATATAGGCACAATATTTTTTTGTGCGGTATAAGCACAATAATAATACCCTGATTTGGAGTGCACTATTATTGTTCAAGAACTAAGACATGATGGATATTCAAGGGAAACATCAAGTGCTAATATGCAAAGAGAAAAGGTTTAACTATTCATCTGTTAGATTCTTGCTTAAATAAAAAAGGCTTCCAGTTTTCATGGCTGTTTCTTCTCTTTTTTGTGAGTGTTTTCTGTAATCATCTTTGTGCTATTCAAAATTGGCTAGATGCCTATTCAGACAATTTATGTAAACTCTTGGAAAAGATAAAAATGACTAAAAATGAGAAGAGAATTGGGCTGTGATTGACATTCAGATGCTTAAACTGAAGAGATTATTTTGGTCTCAGGTCTCTTTCACAATGGGGAAGAAACAAGCTTTCTTGCAATAAATATTATCTTGTAATAAATAAAACTAGTAAATCATTTTCTAATAGTAATAGAGTACATGCCACGAGGAAACTTCAAAATGAAAATTTTAGTACTACTAGCTCAAACGATGTTTTGTTTACAATCTTGGCAATATTTGCATTGATCACACCAGAAGAAGCCGAGTGGCATGTTTTTAAAATTGATTTCTCGAAGGCCCCGTGAAAAGGTTAAATGGTTATTTCTCTAACAGACCCTTGGGTTGAAGGGTTTCTTTTGAAAAATGATGTGAATGGGTTCATAGCTTCATGTCAGGAGGCGGCTGGTGTGGCCATAGTTAAAGGTAATTATGACACTTACGATTACTTCCAAACAATAAAAGTACTTCAACCGGTCGAGTCCCTATCTCTCGTGTTACTTTAAGCATTGTTGTTTGCCATAATTGATACAAACTCGCGAAATGGGATGCCATTTGTCACTCAAAAGATCAGGTGGTTTGGAATTCAACAGATTGAGGTTAAAACACTTCCTTTGTTAGCAAAAGGATTCTCAAGTTTCTTATTGAGGACATGGCATGGCAAAACTTCATGGAGAGAAAGTATATAGGCTCCAAACCTCTATATTTGTATGCATGAAAAGTAGGGGATTCTCAATTTTGGATTGTTCAGATGACCATGGGGAGTAGAGGTAAAAATTTCAAACCATTATGGTACCCTCCAACCCTCTCTAGTTCAATGAGATGAATTGATTTTAAAAAGCTGGCCAGGATTTTTAAAATTTAGTCCATTTAACTGAACTAAAGAGGGTCAGTGTGTACACTAAGGGTCACCAATTTGCATCCTTACATCGGATCATAAACTAGTAAATTGAACATCTTCATTCAGATCTTTTTATAAATTCCCTAACCCAGGTTGGCGTGTCTGTGAACCAAGAACCTCACTTATTGTTTGAAATTCCAAAAAAGGTACTTGGTTTATCAAAAATTGTATAAAATGTACCTCCACTCAAAATAGTTCATGGCTCCACTCCTCCTGCTTTCACAAAACTTGCTACAAAGGTTTAAAGGTGGTTTTGTGGCTAACATGTCATCCACGTGGCAATGAGACCTTGACATAGCATTTAAAATTGCACCACAAGTTTTTTCAACCCTTTTCTCTATTTACCAGCACCTCTTAACGCCCTTTCCCTATGATAAATTGAGAGTAGCAACAATCACGAAAACCATCATGAGCCAACAAAATGACCAGAAAAATTGGAACATCATCGCACTTGTCGAATGTCGATGTCTCGTACGTAGTCATAGATACAATGTGAGTGATCAAAAACTACCTCTATACCACGGTTACACTGTTTGCACGAGTCTTTGGTTTTGGATGTTCAATTTATGAATTGACTTGGCAAGTCCATGTGCGTTTTTGGTGTAGGCAGAACATGATCAATGTTTTCACTATTTTTTTACTAGTCTATTTGTAATATCATAGTAAGTATGTATGAATTATTTCACTATATATAAAAAGATAAAAGCTGGAAATATTGCTTTTTATAAGAGAAAGATAATCAGAAAACAATACACCTAGATAAGGAAATCGGTTGTATCTCCCCGGAAATATGAGGAAGGAAAGACCTTCTCTAAACAATAAAACTACTCCAGAATCTGTTGGTTTATATCGATGATCAATCTGTGTCCGCATTGTCTCTACCTCAATGACGTTTCTTTCCCAATGAAAATGAAAAGAAATGATGATACCACAACAGCCAAGCCAATAAAGATACTCCGATACTACTGCCTGATTAACTATCCACTCACTGCTGACATAGGCCAACGGTTCCCACTGCTGCCGTCTACGCAGCTTCACCTCCACGGTCCCTTGGATCTGCAGCTAACATTGGTACGGTTGGACTGTCAAATTCAAATGTTCATGCCGATGTGATTTGGACCTAGAATAAGGCCAAATCGGTCGCATGTTTCACTCTGACACAGCTGATCCCTTAATGACCTAGTTGATACGTTTCTTCTTCTTTTTTGATGGTTATTAGTTGATATGCTACTTTTCTTGCTATTGATGCTTGTGTGAAATAGCCATTGTTCAGGTACGAGCTGTATAGTGGACAATTGAATTTGCGTAGACTTTTTGGTGTGGACATCTGGACGTAAATTAACGCAGCGAGTGACGTGTGAGCTGATAATTCTCCTTGAGTTTTTTTTTTTTGAACGGGATTCTCCTTGAGTTTGGATCAGAACCGAAATGCACAACGTAGGATTCTAGCAGCGGTGGGAACTGGTCGTCGACCAGGATGGTAGCAGCCCACGCCGTCCGTGCGCGCTCCGGCGAGGTCCCGTGTTCGAACCTCAGGTTCTATGGATTTAGCGCGTAGGGGAAATCACTTCTGCTCCGGTGCTCCCTCTTGGCAAAATTCTGACCGCACTAAAAACAAGAATAGTGGAGATCTTTCCATACCTCTTTTAAGCGAGGGGGCATGATCGTATAATTTAAGAATCTCACATGTACGTACAACCCTCTAGTGGCCCATATATATAGGAAAACAGAAAACGCGAAGTCTCCGCTCCAGTGCGACTGCGCCAAGCCGCACCTGGGCGACCTCTGCCGGCGCGCCCGGACCTTCACCCGCCTTCCATCCCCGTTCCTCGCCGCCGCCAGAGCCGTCGCCGGGCAAAGCCTGTGCGGCGCGGCGGCGGCGGGGCTCCCCCGGTCGCGGGCCTGGCGCTCATCGGCGGCGCCCGATCTGGTGTTCCTGGCTGCGTGACGGCATGGCGGAGGTGGTGCGGGGCGGCGGCGGTTGGTGCTCTGCTCGGCGCGTTCTCGGCTGCAGGCGACGGCCGCAGGCGGCGGCGCGGTTGGGTCCGATCTGGGTTCGTTTGGGCCTGGCGGGCCACGAATCGGCATCGCTCCTGTTGGCGCGTGCCTGCTCCGTCTGCTGCGTGCGGGATGCTCCTGCCGGCGTGCAGCTTGCCCGCATCACGTGGTCGCCGGGGCAGCGGCCTCGGGCTTGGTGGCGGCGGCCCTCTCTCTCGCTGGCTTTGGTCGGCCGGTCTGTGGCCGGTTGTGGTGGATCTCGGGATCCCACACCGTGTCCTGGCTTTGTGGTGGAGGGCTGGCGTTCGGTTGCAGCGGTGCCCAGGCGTGTGCGGTGTCTTCGGACTACGCAATCTGCTTGGTGTCTCCGACAGCAACCATGGCCAGCCTAGGATGGTCGTCGGCGTGGGGGCCTGACCTGAATAAAGGCGGCGGTCCTAGGGTCTCTCTTGGGCGAAGTTGAAGACCTGCCGGAGGCCTGCCCTTCATGATCTGGCCGGAGTGTTGAGTTCCGGAAGGCGCCGCCGGCGAATGTAACAGTGCTTCTATTGCTCGGAGTTTGCTGGATCGATGGTATTCGGTCGTGCGCGCCCATGCTTTTATTCCGACCGTTTGGTTTTGGAGGGTGCTGCGCGAAGCTCTTTTCTGTGTTGACACCAAGTGACAGCTGATCCATGGTGAAGTCAGAAGAAGAGAACATCATGAAGGCCGGATTTGGAGGACTAGCTAATGGAGGTTCAATTCTTTGCGCTGTTGAGGGGTTTGCTTGGTGTTCCGGACTTCGCAACGAGTGGTATGAAAGTGGGGGCGGCAACACATGTGAAGTTCGGGATCTTACCTTTCAGGGTGAAAACCCAAGGTCTGGCCTTAACTGATTGTGTCTGGCAATGTTCTTGTTGAAGACATTGTTTTGAGAGCGGAGACCATCTTCAGGGTGAAAACATAAGATTTTTGATCGGGCGACGATAGCGCTGGTGCACTGTTCCCTTCTTGGAGGCGTTGCTTTTGAAGAGTCTGAATTTCAGGTGTTGTCTTGGTGGTGGATGTATTACTGTTGCTAGGGCTGGGATGCTGTACCAGAACTTTTATTTCTTAGTTTTATTTTTCTCTTTTTTAGTTGTGTGCATCCGTAATGTTATTAGAACGTTGCGTTGTTGCAGAGGCTGGGTGTAACTGGTATCTTCTGATATTAATATATTCCCTTTATCGAAAAATATATAGCCTCGTTGTCTTGGACGATTTTTTTTTGTACATATATATGGCGTATGGTGTACGAAGCCTACCCCACCACGCTGGTCGATTCGCCGGAGAAAGAAGCCCACGCACACGAGCAGGAGAACCTGACTGTCCCAACACCTCAATAGGATCGAGCGGAGACCCTAACCTTAGCCTCGCCGGGAAGGTAACATTTGAATTTTCTTGATGCAAAGTCGAACATGATACTAATCTTAGAAATCCAGAACCATCAAATCTGATTTTGCAGGGGTGTTGATGCATGTGGATTTGTATCAGCGCACATGAATTTATACTTGGAATTTGATGAACTGCCGGTTCCGACTTTACAGAATGCAGTAATGGTACAACTGGAATTATACTATCAGACATCTAGGAGGGTTTAACATGTCATTTCCAAGCTACCATGGGTTCTATGATTGGTCTAGGAGATATTCTTGGATAGAGATCTAGATTTAATTGACCAAACCAAACTTTGTATATTTCCTAAGCAGTCCATTATTCTCTGCAGGCATGTCTGCACATCAATAGCTGTACAGTTCCAGGGGGATTCGGAGAAGATGTGTGACCTGGCGTCACTAAAGCACTTGCCATTGAAGCAGACTGTTAGCGGGTTCTACTCAGCTAAGAGTTCCACCACCACAAATCTGCTCATCAAAAATTAAAGTTAGAAGCTTTGGAGCTGATTGTGCTTATGTAATATAACAATCTGGAAGTAGAAGTCTACCTTGATTTACGTTCATTTCTTATGAGCATGATGTTAGCCTTTGTTCCGTTGAGTTCTCTTGAGGCCCGGTGTCCTGGTACTATTAATAGGTGGCAATTCAGGATACTTAGTTACCGACGAAATGAGCAAAAGCTCTCATGACAAAATGCATTATCAAGCTCATTATACAAATAATGTAGCTTTGAGTCTGAACCATGAGTAATCTACCACAAATCATATTAGACTATGCATCATGAACTTTCACTACAGGAATGGCGCAATGCGCCGACAACCTGCTCATACGAGGGCCAAAAGTCGAGGCCGGCTGCGTATGGCCCGGTCAGGCCAGCCCACCAAGTGAGCCCTCGGCGTACTCCGGACCGTCGACGTAGGCCTGGGCACGCGCTCCTCCATGGCCAGGCCGTGATGGCGTTGTCACGGCGTCAGTGTTACGCTGAGGGCTGCCCTCGACATAGCCTCCTCCTTTTTTAAAAAAATCTACGCGAACTTTTTTTCCCTCCACCCATCCCCCCCTCCCCGATCGCCTTTTTAAGTTTCAACTGAATGATATAAAATAATAAAAAATTCAAAAAATAAAAATAGTTTGAGATACCTATATGTTACGCAACCTACTATTAGGGGAAATTAACAAATTTGAATTTTGACTTGTTTTGCAAAAAAAAATATTTCTAAGTAAAATGGCATTATCTTTTGCATATGATGTCGAAAAAAATGTATAACCTATCAGAATGATCGTCTCGAAAAGTTACATCCGAATTCACCCGGGTTTACCCAATTGGAATTTTGTTAGATTCTCAAAATTCCAAATGGAAATATGAAAGTAGGAAGATTTTAGTTTTTGCCAGAAATTCATGATTTATATTTTTTAAATAAATAAATTAATAATTGTATCTAGCATAAAGATTATTATTACTTAACATTGATGTTTATTGAAAAGATTGTTTAAAAATCAAAATAATAAATATTTGTGATATCACAGTCTAAGAGTTAATAGGATTGATACGATAGTATTATTAGCAGTGTTTCGTTTCTTTTATGAAAGCTCAACCGGAAGGTACGAAGATGTTATACGTGCTAGGATTAGAGTAGTGTGAGGATGAGTGATCAAATTGAAAAGTTTGATCATGAGTGTAATTTAACCTAAGATTAAGTGTAGTTAGAGTTAAAATGATCCATGTGAGAGAATAATAAAATTTGGGAAAAAATGGAATTTTTAATTTTTTTTTTGAAGTTAACGGACGGTATGACCTGCGCCGAGGGTCTAGACGCTAACAGCCACCCACGGCGTATACGGGCTACGCAGAGGGCCGGGTCTACGCCGACGACCCACGTGGCTCTACCAAAGATGACCTTTGCTGAGGAGCTACGTCTCGGCGTAGCCTACGCCGATGGCCCAATGTGGCTATGCCGAGGGTTTCCGGCCGGCAGCGTCTTGCGCCATTCATGTAGTGGTTCTAGATCAGCTGGATTGGAATGCTGACCTATTTTTCTTTCATATTCCCCTTCAATTGAGCTTCTGCTCTCTTCAGCGCTCTTCGTTGACTCAATGAAAGTATAAATTACAGTCACAGGTAGGCGCCATCACAGCTAACAGAATCATCCCTTCCAGATCTTGGCATGTAGTATAGTATGGACTCAATTGAGCTTCAAAATATTCAACTCTTACGTGCTTTGTGCATGTGCATGGGCTTCCCTCTGACACGTATCCATGTGATTTAGCTCTAAGTATCTGATGGAAACTTTCAGACTCTTCCATTCAGCTAATGGAGAATCATCTATCATGTAAATTCTTTGGGTTGGGAGTATATATAAGCGGAATTTTCGCCAAGGCATCTGGGTTGTTGTAGAAAATTGTCTGTATTTAGAGACTTGTCAAGCGAACCTTTAAAAGTGTAGCATTATTTCAGAAGATTAGCCCACAACTCGTCGTGGCTAAGATTAGCCAGCTGTTCAACTGCCATCCCTTTCTTAATTGAAAGCTTGGGCCAGTATTAGGGAATAGCATCATATCAAAAGCATGTCTCGTACTATACCACGACTGTAGCCTACATTGGATCATCCAGCCATGTCTTTGCTATAAAAGACACCGTGAGACAATATACAAACCGAACATGTTGTGTGTACATGTTGTAACAGTGCAAGTTTCGGAGGGTACGGCGTATATATACACGTAGGGACCGGAGTATGATTGCTCTCTGCTGCCTAGCTTTTAGCGCGATCTTCACATCTGAAGCTGGCTGCCCCTTACAACAAGAAAATAATACTTCCAGCAGTCCCAGCAACCTATCAGGGTTTTTGTCTTAAGAAATCAGTATGTGTTGTTGTTTTTGTTCGAATGTCCAATCAGCCGTTCTTGTTGTCATCCGGACCAATTGGGGTTTCTTTTTCAGAAATTTCTCCTCATGGAATACATACAACTTTGTTGAAATCTATACGCAGAACGGCATGCAGGTAGATATATCTTTCCCCGCCTGCCGACACTACAGTGAGAGGGAAATTTTGTGATGATGATGTCGTATACTGATGTAGCATCAGGGTCGTTTCTCTCTCTCTCTCTCTCTCTCACCAGTTACAACAAAGACGCGAGGGAAAACAGAATCGAGAAAATGAAAGGAAGTAAACGACTCAAATATCAGCTTTAGGAGCAGCGTCCAGTTACCATGCAGCTGATGGATCAGCTCTGATATGGACGCCACGTGACTAGGTCAGGTGAGTGCACCCAAACTGTCGTTAAACTGCTCTAATCCTATTAAGTATTAATTAATTTTGACAAATCACGTTGCAGAGAATCTAATCATGATCGGTATCCTGCTACACATGAAGCTCCATTTGTCAAGGGACACTATTCTAAGCAGCCTTTACGGCGTCCTGAAGGATAGGAAAGGATGAGGTCGAGGTCTTAAGAGCATCTCCAGTGGCGTCCCCCAAACCGTCCCCCAAGCCGCGCCGGATTGAGCGTTTGGGGGACGTGTTTCGTTCGTGCCGCGTTTGGGGGACGTCGCTCCCCAGTCGCGTCCCCCAAACAAAATTTCGCAAATTTTAAACTTGACTAGATTCGATTAGATTCGTCCAAACTTACATAGATTCGAACGAAATTTGACTAACTTTAAAACTAAACCTAATCTAGAACCACTTGCGGCGGCCGGAGGCGTCGTAGTACTGCCGGAAGTTGTACATCTCGTCGGTGACGACCTCCTGCTTGACGCGCTCGTCGACGGGCTCGTCCACGGGCTCGTCCTTCACCAAGCCGCTTGGTCCGCCTCGCCGTCGTCGGTGAGGTCCACCGGCGGCTTGCCGGAGTCGCGGATGGACATGGCGATCGCCGCGTCCAGTCGCCCCTCCGAGCGTCCTTGTCGTCCATGGACGCCAAGAACGCCGCCCGCAGCCACTGGGCAGTCCTCGGGGTCGTCGGCTGCCGGCGATGAGCCGCCGCTGCCGCTCGTACTCCGCCGGCGGCGCCGCTGCGCGACGCTTCCTCCGGCTCCTCC
This sequence comes from Lolium rigidum, assembly GCF_022539505.1. NCBI lineage: Eukaryota > Viridiplantae > Streptophyta > Magnoliopsida > Poales > Poaceae > Lolium > Lolium rigidum. Next base: position 28,446,900 of record NC_061513.1, on the reverse strand, counting down.
TTCACCTCCGGCTCGGGATGAGGAGGGCGCCGCCGCGCCTCCCTTGCTGCCGCCCGCCGCCGCTGCCGCCACGCCTCGTGTTGACGGGCGTCGCCGGCTCCTCCTTGACCTCCCGTTTGGGGACGGTGTAGGGCGCCGACCGGTACGACGAGGACGGCGTCGATCGCGCCGGTCCCGAGGAAGAGAGTGCGAGGAGGACGAGTACGTCGTCCTCCTCGGCTGCCAGTGAGGAGACGGCGGCGGCGGCGACGGCATCTCCGGCCTTGGAGCGCCGTTGCGGAGGCCGCGGATGACGTTCTCGAGGGTGCGCCCGGAACGCCCCGAACAGGGCGCGGCCTTCCCTGTTCCGAGCTGTTGGGCCCGCCGATGAGCCCGTCGGTGCTGTGCATCTCGACGTCGTACTTCGCCCTGGAAGTACGTCGTCCACCGAGCGTCGTTGTCGTTGACCGCCCATGTCGGATCCAACCGCTCCTCGGCGGTGAGTTGAGCCCGACGGGCCTTGATGGCGTCCCGCCATTGCTGCGTGTCTGGCTTCGGCGGCGGCGGGATGCCAATGCCGTTCACGGCCATCTTCCAGCCGCCGCCGCCTGCGCAGCCGCACGTCCGGCGGGACCGGATACCGGGCGTGGTACGGCGCCCACGCCTCCGCCACGGTGAGGCTGCCGCGGCCGAGCCGTTCGCCGCGGCGATCTTGCGGGAGGACGACATTTTTGAGCGGCGAGTAGAGGATGCGGGAAGGGGAGGCGGCGGCGACGGGAAGGATTATGATGAGCGGCGGTAAGCTGGAGGGCGTCTTAAAACAGCGGCGGCGGCGCGGTGGTTGCACGCAATAACTCCGGCGCGGACGGCCACGCGGCCATGCACGACGAGACGGCGTCCCTGCGTCGCCTGGGAAAACGAGGGACGCCATTAACGTCGCTTGACCAAAGGTAGGCGACGGGGTTTTAGCCTTCCGTGCCGGCCGACGCGTCGGCCCCGCCACTCCCCGCCTCGCTTTTCGTTGTGTCCGGCGTCCCCGGAGCGTCCCCGTGGGACGGGGACGGGCTCGGGGCGCCGGACACCGTATCGGGCCGCGCCGGACAAAAAAGGGCTTTGGGGGACGCGGCTGGAACGCTTTTTTTGTCCGGCGCGCCCCAAATCGCTTTGGGGGACGGTTTGGGGGACGCGACTGGAGATGCTCTAAGATAGGTGGGAGGCATGTCTTAATTTTCTGTCAGCAGTTCAGCACAAAGGCAAAAGGCCAAATGCGAGATGAAAAGATCACACGACCAACTTAGAGTATAAGCCAATTCAAAGGGAAAAAAAACTTAGAATATAGGCACAAATAATAATACTGATTTTGAGTGCACTACTATTGTTCAAGAACTAGGACTTGATGGAAATTCAATGGAGACATCAAGTGCTAAGATGCAAAGAGAAAAGAGAAAAGAGAAAAGGTTTAACTATTCATCTGTTACCACCTTGCTTAAATAAAAAGGGTTCCAGTTTTCATGGCCATTTCTTCTCTTTTATTATGAGTGTTTTCTGTAATCATTTTGTTCAATTCCAAATTGGCTAGCTGCCTATTCAGATAATTTATGTATGCTCTTGGAAAAGGTAAAGTGACTAAAAATGAGAAGAAAATTGGGCTGTGATTGATATTCAGATGCTTAAAACTCTGAAGCAAAGAGATTATTTTGTGCTCAGGTCCTTTTCACAATGGGGAAAAAAGCCTTCTTGCAATATGTATTTTCTTGAAGTAAATAAAACTGGTATATCATTTTCTAATACTAGTAGAGTACGTGTCACGAAGAAACTTCAAAACATGGAAATTGTAACACTACTGGCTCAAGCGGACTTTTTGTTTACAATCTTGACAATATTTGCATTAACTACACCAGAATAATTCGAGTGGCGTAATTTTTAAAACTAGCATTGGGGCCCTCGCAGATGCGAGGGCATCACCTATAGTTGACTTTTTTACTGGGCCAAAATTAACCGGAAATCTTAATATGTTTCTAAATTCTATAGAAATAAAAATAAATTATATATATAGCCACAATATATTTATGGTAAATGTATATCACATGCGTAGAAGAGATCTTTGGTCGATTATAGTGTATTACCAAAACAATCCATTAATGAACACATGTGAAGTTCGTGTATGAGCTTAAATGGGTCAATAGAACCCCGAAAAGTTTATTCCATGAGCTAGCCAATAGCCACAATATTTATACCTCTTGTTTCCTTGATTTTTTTGTCAAAATACACCCTCTCATGTTGTGAAATACATATAGTTTTAGACATGCATAATCTACAATATACAACTTTGGCCATTATTTAGGTTATTAAATAAATTTTGTAATACATTTTATCACTAATTTATCAGTGTTAGTTTCATGATTTAGTAATATATTTACTTATCAATAACAATAGCATACCAATTGTTTACAATAGATGCAACATTAGGCTTACCTTTCTTTAACTATGCTAAGCTAACCCTATTCCTCAATCCATTCATTCTGCATGATTGCTATATCTGTCGTTTGATGAAACATGATTACAATATCATGGACGGCTTTACTTCTTAATCAGTCGCTATTTTTTATACATGATTGTACATTCTGATGGCTTAGGCAACAGGAGGGTGTCCGTAGCATCATTGAGCGTTCATGACTTAGGTCTCATATGCATTTTCAAAACACGTGAGGTTAATTTAACATCTACAAATTTGGTTTTCAAGTTTTGGATTATTCCTAGTTTCTAAACTTATTTTTGTATTATAAGGTGATTTTTTAGGGAATCTATTCGGTGATATCTTTATGTTTATCGAACTTTACAACATCTCATATGTTTTTTCCCGTGAGACCGCCATCATGTCGTACATAAATATGCCTATATCGTGACAGGCATGCGTCTAAGAGAAAATCAGATCGTACATATTTTCTTTAGTATTTTTTTCCATCGCCTATTAATTTTAGACGTGGCTTCAGTACGTATCAATAAATGTTAGAGTTCTTCTAATGACCGATCAGTTATAGAGTTTGCTCCTCCTACGTTCTACCCAATACATGAGGGTTTCTTGGGTGTATAGAGGTGGAATTATGTTATAGAGTTTGCTCCTCCTATGTTCTACCCAATACATGAGAGTTTCTTGGATGTATAGAGGTGGAATTATCTTCACTGGGAGGCGACGTTTCTGTCGATAGCGAGATGCATGTGGTGACTTTCTCAATCTTGAGACCCGCATGATCAAGTTTCTTAGACCTAGTCTCTCCGAAATGCGTGTGAGTGCGTTCATAGGGTAAGTGTATGTGCGTATTTGCGAGCGTTTGTATTTGTACTGTGTTTTACAAAAAAAAATAGAGGACTCATGCCATGTTAAAATTGTGTTCTACTAATATCCTAAATAAATCTTTGCTTTGGTAACATATTTAATGGCTACTATAATTTGTTTCATCTGTAGGCAAGCGATTCAACTTATTTTTTTGCCAAATTGTTTGTATCCTATCACCTTTTCACCTTGCCACCACCATGTTCAAGCCTGGTACGTTTTGTTTGTAAAGGTACGATAAATGGTAGATAGCATATATAGGCGGTTATTATTTTTGGTGCACACCTACTTCCACGTTTTCAGGGAAGGGCATAAGAGTCCACCTGTTAAGCACGTTATATCTCCTCTCAGCATGAATCGTGCCAGACATGGTTTATGCCACGTGACTAATCTGGTACGTTACGTATGTTACGTAACTAATAATTTCTTATTAAATCCTAATCGTAAATTTTAGATCTAATTGTCACATTAATTTAGATGATGTGGATTAACGTGGCGCTTCTGTTATACATCCTTATTTTGCTTTTAGTATATAATAGATAGATTGATTTCGAGAGGCTCGTGACAAAGTCAAATGGTCATTTCTCTAACAGCCCTTATGATGAAGGGTTTCTTTGAAAAATGATAGCATGGGTTCATAGCTTCATGTCCGGTAAAGGTAAATGATAACATGCTGTCATTATTTCCAAACAATAAAGTACTTCAACCGGGTGGCCCACCATCTCTTGTGTCATCTAACATTATGGTTGGCATGCTATCAATTCTTATCGGGCATGCAAACAAATATATGAAACTGTGGGACTAGTAAACATGTAGTGTACCGTGGCCTCTTTATCCTACAATATGTTATACAATATATTATATAGAACATGAACTTGAAAAGGATGATAATATTAAATTGGCGATTCCAGCTTTACAACTGGTGCGTAGTCACAAAATTAATTTCTATAAGAGTAGATTATTCTGTCGCGCGTAAGCCAATGAATATGCCGCTCACGCAGTTATTTGAGAGCAGGTACAGTTCCCTATTTGGTATTTTGGAATCCCGATCCATTGTCGGAGTCTCTCAGATTCTCAATGGAGACTTATTGAAGAGTGTTTAGAAAAATAGTTGAGCGGTTGGAAAGAAAAGCTCTAATAGCCGAAGGAAGGTTATTTGTTATTAATTTAGTGTCGAGTAATATAGTGCTATATATACATGCTCGACAAAGAGGTGATTATTTTCGCTCCACGCTCTCCTAGAAAATTATTAGTGATAAAAAATAAAAGATACAAAGTCGCAAAACAGGATGCCATTTGTCACCCAAAAGGTCAGGTGGTTTGGAATTCGAGATCTTGAGGTTGAAACACTTCCTTTGTTAGAAAAGGATTCTCAAATTTCGTATATCTTTAACTCATGGAAATTAGGGGATTCAGAATTTTGTGTTCTTCCGATGACGATGAAATGTCGAGGTGCAAATTTCAAACCATTAGGGTACCATCCTACCTACTCTACTTCAGTGGGATGAATTGGATTTTAAAAACTGATGAGATATTTTAAAATCTAGTTCATTTGAATCAACTAAAGACGCACAGTGTATACACTAAGGGTCACCAATTGCATCCTTAGGATCATAAACTAGTAAATGGAACATCTTCATACAGGTATTTGATTAGATTGGCAAACCCATGTTGACGTGTGTGTGAACCAAGAACGAGAATTACTTCAAAAAAAAATCTGAATTTATCAAAAAATTATATAAAATGTACCTCCACTCAAAATAGTTTATGGCTCTGCTCCTCCTGCCTGCACAAAACTTGCTACAAAGGTCTAAAGGTGGTATGGTGGCTAACATGGCATCCATCGTGGCAACGAGACCTTGACATATCATTAAAATTGCACCACAAGTTTTTTCCAATCCTTTTATGTGTTTACCAACACTACTTTCCCTCTGATAAGTTGAGACTAGCACCAATAAAACAAAATCATCATGAGCCCAACAAAATGAGCAGAAAAGTCAGGACATCAACTCGGAATGTCGATATCTGATAACCATGGGGATACGATGTCAGCGGTTAAAACTACCTCTAGATCATAGTTACACGGTTTGCACAAGTCTTTGGTTTTGGATGTCCAATTCATGCATCCACTTGGCAAGCGTGTAAGGCTGGGCATGATCATTGTTTTCACCATTTTTTACTAGTTTATCCGTTATAGCATGGTAAATAGCTATACATTATTTCACCTTTTGTCAAGAGAAAAAAGACATAAGAAGGCAACATAATTTATTTCAGAAAAAGGTATTATACTGGCCAATTTTGGTGCACATAGCCATCAGCAAAGAATACACCTAGATAAGGAAAAATCCGTTGTATCTCCCAAAAATTGAGGGAAAGGCTGTCTGTAAACAACAAAACCAGCAAAAATGACCGTGCCATCCCGCAAATCATTGGAATCTATTGGTTTATATCGATGATCAGATTCCATTTGTGTCCGAATTGGCTCCACCTCACTGAGAATAAAAAATGCTGATGCGATCACAGCCAAACCATAGTATACTGCAGTCTACGCTCACCTCCACGGAGCCCAACGGTTCCCACTGCAGTCTACGCAGCTTCACCTCCACAGCCCCTTCGATCTGTAGGTAATATCTTGGTATGTCATGAGGGCTTGTTATATAAAGCCGAACCAAGGATTTTATGTTTAAAAAATATCTTGGTACGCTTGGACTGTCAAAATCAAGTGTTAATGTCGATGTGATTCGGACCTAAAATAAGGCCAAATCGGCCGATGTCGCATGTTTCACTGAAGGCTTGTTTGATTCATAGGAAAGAAAAAAAGTGGATGAATAGAAAAAAATGGAGAATTAATATAACATGTCCCGTTAAATGTTATGAAAAAGAAATCAATAAGAATTGGTACAACTATTTTTTTATGGTAGCATAGCAAAGTCATACAAAATTTCCATAGAGATTGAGTGCATAGCATAGTTGTCATATGCGATTTTTCCAAGAGACACTTAGGAGTTTTCCAAGAGGTCTAACCTCTTGTTAGAAATTCTATAGAATTGTACTACGAGAAAGCAATCAATAGAAATTTTGGAGGATTCAATCCTTTGAAACAAACAAGCTTTGTAGGAAAAAAATCTATGGGTAAAAATCCTACAAGATTATTTTACAAATCATTTGAATCAAACAAGCCCTTAATCCCTAGTTGGTATTTTTCTTCTTCCTATTCTTATTTGATGATGGTTAGTTCATACGCTACTTTTCTTGCTATTGCTGCTTCGGTGAAATAGCCATTATTAAGGTACGATCGAGCTGTATATTGTCCAATTGAATTTGCGTAGACCTGTTTGGTGTGACATCTGGACGTAAATTAAGGCAGCGAGTGACGTGTGAGCTGATAATTCTCCCTGGGTTTGGATTAGAACGAAATGCATAGCGTTGGATTCTTTGGCATTGATGTGGCTTTCCATTTGGCAGCGCGCGGTGTCGGCCAGAAGTGTGACCTCCCAACAGCAAGCAGTGGTCTCGCGCGCGCGCGTTTCTTGGTTGCTTTTCAAGTGATGAAGTGAGGTCGTGATCTCCGAGTCAACTACGGGCAGTACCGAGTAGAGACTACGGGCGTAGATCTTCTTTCCCCGCATGTAGTGTAGCATGCCGGCTGGGATCTCCTCGATCGTCTCGTAACAGTGTAGATCTCGTCTGATCGGGTGAGTGATGGGACGTCACTGCCAGTGTGTGAGCAATTGGCTTTGAAATTACGGGCGGATTTGGATGGTTCTTAGTGCCGTACTTAGATTCTTAGTTACCTTCTCATGGCCAATATTGATACTCCTACCTTTTAGCCGCATGCTCCATCGCTTAGAGCATCTCCAACAGAGGCTGTAAATTGGGCGCGCGCTAAAAAAACTGCCAATATACAGCGCCAAACGCGTTTTTGCGTCCTCCAGCAGACGCTGTAAAATAGGTCGCGCTGTAAATATTTTAGTGCGCGCGCTAGTTTGCGCTATCCAAAGCGGCATATCTAGTGCGCCGGCTACCGCGTGCCGTAGGCCGGAACCGCTCGCGCGAAAAGAAACTGCTCGCTTCGCAGGCCGCCGCATCGCGAGTTCCACCGGCCGCCGTGCCGCAAGCTTCGCCGGCCGCCTCCCACCGAGCTCCGCCGGCCGCCGCCCGCGAGCTCCGTCGGCCGCCCTGCGAGCTCCGTCGGCCGCCTCCTCGCAAGCTCCACCGGCCGCCGTGCTGCGAGCTCCGTCGGCCGCCATGCGAGCTCCGTCGGCCGCCGTGTTGCGAGCTCCGCCGGCCTCCTCGCAAGCTCCGCCGGCCGCCCTGCGAGCTCCGTCGACCGCCGCCCTGCGAGCTCCGGTCGACCGCCGTGCTTGCGAGCTCCGTCGGCCCCCTGCGAGCTCCGCCGGCCGCCGCGCTACGAGCTCACGTTGGCCGCCGCGCTGCGAGCTCCGCCGGCCGCGCACGCGGCACGGACTCGATTTCGATTGTTGTGGCTAGCTAGACTCGATTCGCCGCGCGCGGACTCGATTGATGTGGCCGCGCACGCACGAACTAATTTCGGCCGGCCGCGCATGGAGATTCGATTGCTAGCTTGCTAGCTATATCAATTTCTAGCTACATGGATAATGCACAGTAATTTAGTTGAATTTTTCAGATTTATTTGTAGCCTTGTTTGATCTTGTTTGTTCTATGAATGTTGAAGAAACTTGTTTGTGGAGCTCTATTTTACAGCCTCCGGTGAAGGGTTGTTTTTCGGCTTCGTGGTTGCGCTGTAAAATAGAGCCTCTGGCGAAGCACGCGTCGGCGCCGCGCGCTATATCCGAATCGAGCGCGCTGCAAACGACTTTTACAGCGCCAAATTTTAGAGCCTCTGTTGGAGATGCTCTTAGGCACGCGGCAGATCTCTAGTATATTATTGGTGGGCTCACTCAGATTCAGAAGTACTGGTGTGATGAACGATGTCTCTGGAACCCAAAAGCTTAACACGTGCTTGCATTTGGCCTAGTTTTTTTTTCGAATAGGGAAGCGTAGCCTTATTTCAAAGTAATAGTGTCAAATACCAAAGTATATTACAACTCATGGATCACATAAAATTGTAACGTGGATTAGCCAACGAAATAGATAAAATGAAAGGTGTCTAATCATTTTGGATTCTAGCAATGGGCGTCAGCCACCCTGATTGAAGATAGACCGAACGACCGTCATCAGCCGAGTGCAGCCAAAGTTCATATATTCCCGCTGCTCCGCAGGAAGAAGGAAATACCACATGTGAATCCAATACAAAGCCCTGTAGATGACCTGCACAAAATTTGGAACCGTGGTATTGTTAAAAACCACATTGTTTCGACAATTTCATATTGCCCAAACCAATACAACATGTGCCGCACTACAGGGAACACACAAGGTGCCGACTGATAGAACTAAGCAGACGGTGGATGTCGGCACAGGCTACTGTGTTTCGAAAAAAATCAAAAAAAATTATCTCTCACATGGATCATTTTTTACTCTAACTTAATCTTAGGTCACATTACACTTATGGTGAAACTTCCCGGTTAGTCACACTACTCGAACCCTAGCATGCTTAAGTTCTCCGTTCCTTTTGGGTGAACTTCCGGCAGAGAAGCTATTCTTTGTTGACAATAACACCGTATCAATCCTATTAACCCTTGTTCCATGACATCACACTTATTTATTTTTTGAAACCAAACAATTATTTGAGTAAACAACAATGAATAAGATAAGTAATAATAAATCTTGAAACAATAAAAAACTTAATTTAATTTTTAATTACTTTTCATCCTGAAAACTAAAAGCAGAAAAACTCCTGTTTCCTTTTAGAATTTGACGAATCCAAAAAGAAATTCTAAATGATCGTAGGTGGTTGAAATCGAAAAGAAAATTTCACGTAGATGCATTTTCATTAAAAAACATTTTATAAAAAATGATCGGAGGTCATATGCAACCAGAACCCGTTTTACCGATACATGACGCAAATATTTAAAAAAAATGAAATTCATGTTTGTTAATTTTCCTTAAAAGTAGATAACATAACACATGGACATCCCAAATATTTTAATTTTTTAATTTTCTATCATTTTGTTTTATTTTTCTAAAACTGAAAGGCAATATCGACCCAGGGGGAGGGGTGCAGGAAGAAAAAAATGCTTGTGCCGACAGCTTTGCCGTCGGTATAGGGTCTACCCGTAAAGCTGTTGGCCCGCCGCCACGGCGGAGCCCCTGTGCCGACGGCCTTTTTCTTTGCTGACGGTGGCCGTCGGCACAAATTTTCCTATGCTGAATATTTTGCTGTGTCAACAGCCTTCTTCATGGTATGTCCTGTTCGGAGCTGTGGTTTTGGCCGTCGACACCTAGGCTTAACGGCCGGTGCCATGAACATAAAGAGTGTGGCTCGCCCACCATGCCCACGGGATCCAAACAAAATCGACACAAATCCGCCGTGTCTCGACGTGATGACCGTCGGCAGTTGGCAATAGGACGACACGCCGCTGATGGTGGACAAAACCAGCCTGAGGACGTGTGCGGTGTGCTGCCGTACGTCGCCTCGGCCGTCGCCACCTACACTACACGGCCGCGAGGAGCGATGCTACAGGTACGGAAATCTTTTACATAAAAGTCTTACGGTGAAATCCACAGGATACGCCCAATGCATGGAAGATACCAACCAACCAGTCAGCTCCCACTCTGCACATGCACTGCAAACGCAGGCATGTGCGAAATATCTTGGATTACCGCAAACAAGGTGACCCGGCTGAAGATTACGATGATCGTGGACACCTTGTAAATTGATTGGCTTCCACCAACCGAGACCCGATCGATCGATCGATCAAAGACGACAACCAACTTGCCTCCTCGATCGAACCGTACGTCAAAATCAAATCCCCACTCGGTTTTATTATAGGCTGCAGCCTGCAGCACGTGACCGTGGATCCCCGATCCCGAATTCCCGATGGAGCCCTCGCATGCATTTTCCACCAGATCGTACGAGTGCAAAGTTACAACGCGAGGTGAGATCACTGGCCTCGTTCTCATACTCGCATGCATCATCGCTGTTTTTGCCCCATTGATGTGTGCTTTCTTCTACCTCCCAACCCACCCCTCTGACTCAAGCTCGTCTGGACGTACCGTTGCCTCCAAGCAAGCCCGCACGTCGTCGATCTAGACGTCTAGCTAGCTAGCTAGCTAGCTGAAAGTACGTACGCACGCACCGCTGTCTTCTCTGTTTCGGTACGCTGCGTCCGACGTGCCCGCTTGGCCGCTCCACTCCTTGGAACAGAACCGGCCCGTACCTGCTCGAGCAGCGTGGTGGGATGGCACCCGCAGGTATGGATACGGGTCGAGCTATTTCACGTACCCAACACCCTAAATCTTATCTTGTCATCTGTATCTATATCTGTTAACGAGTACAAGATTTTTCCATACCCATCACCCGGTAGCTAGGATAAATTGGTACCGGCGGGTTAAAATACCCACGCTTAGTCGTAAATAACATGTAACCATAATTTAGAAAAAAAACACATTATAAATATCGACCTGTGATTATGAAGCATATTATATACAACAACATATTCTCATAAACTGTAACACCTACCCATTGTTAAATGTAGATGGGCTGCAGCCCAGTAAGGCAGCCCATGTAGTCTACAATTCCTGAAATCTCAAGGCCCATCACGTTGACAGCTTGGGACAGCTTTGGGGGACAAAGTTTAGTCCCACATTGCTAGTTGGGAGTGAGTTGGAGTGGTATATAAGGGTTGTTGTTCTACTCCTTCCAAGTGAGTGAGAATAGAGAGAGCCCTCGCGCACTCCTCCTCCTCCGCCCGCCCCGCCTCGCCTCGCCTCGCCTCGTCACGCACGTCGACCTGCATGTGCATGCTCGCCACGTGTCCCTGGCTTCCTACGCGTGGCAACGCGGTCGGGGCGGCTCTCCTCCCAGGCTATACAAGGAGACCGATCAGATCTGGAAAACAGTGCTCTTAGATCTCTCTCGCGAAGTTCCTTTTGCTGTGCTACTCTCTAGTCTTCCCCATCCCGACGATCGCGTGCACGCAGCCGTCCGAGAGAGCGAGGCCTCCGAAACCCCGTCCGTTGAGATCCTGCACCGGGAGACGGGCGATAAGGTTTTTGGGGAGCGTCTCGGCGCGACTGCTCGCTGCTGTTCATCTTCTTCATCGCCGACTCTGACTACACCATGGGCGACATCAACAACTCCCATGGTGGTGGTGGTGTTGCTGCTGGTGCGACCTTCCCGGTCGCGATGTACGTGCTTTTCCTCTCCTACCTTGCACTGCTACTTGTTCCATGTTCAGATCTGATGCATGTGCTTAGTCTGATGTGTATGGTTAAGTATGCTTGTGCATCTGTAATCCTGTTTTCGGTAATTAAACTCACACGGAAATTGCCTAATAATCCAACAATCCAAAAACCTTATGTGCTTAGCCAATTTTCACCGTATGGTTTTGCTGCTGCGCTCAAACCGAGCCCGTTTACGGGTTCTCATTTCTAGAGATGGCAGAGTAAGACCCTCTTGTGGCTCACTTCTATGGGCGTGCACCGAGTTGCGGAAGGTACTCCCAGAGGTCCGCTTACTCCTGACGAGGATAAAGCGTTCGGGGATGCCACCATAATCTTTGTGGGTGCCGTCCTAAGTGTGCTTGGAGACAAGTTGGTTGATGCTTATCTACACATTCGAAATGGGAAGGAACTGTGGGATGCACTGGACGCTAAGTTTGGTGCTGCCGATGCCGGAGGTGAACTGTATGCTATGGAGCAGTTCAATGACTACAGAATGGTTGAGAACCGATCCGTAGTAGAACGAAGCTCATGAGATACAGATCATGGCAAAGGAACTCGAGCTTCTCAAGTGTGTGCTACCGGACAAGTTTGTCGCGGGATGCATTATCGCTAAGCTTCCCTCTTCATGGAGGAACTTTGCCACTTCTCTCAAACATCATAGGCATGAGTTCTCTGTTGAGAATATCATGGGCTCTCTGGATGTTGAGGAGAAGGCGAGGGCAAAAGACAAACACACTGGAGGAACCGATGGACGTTCTGCTGCCAATATGGTACAGAAAAATGCCCACAAGTCCAAGGGAAGAATAAGGGAGTCTCCCAGACTACCAACTTAAAGAAGAAGGGGAAAACGAAGAAGAAAGATCCTTGCTGGGTGTGTGGCGAGATGGGCCATTGGGCTAATCGTTGTCCACAACGCAAAGGAAAGAAATGTCAGGCTGGACAGAACTCAAATTCTGTCAGCATGGTCATTGGCAACACGGAGGAAGGAACTACAGGGTATGGTAATATGTTACCTATTGTTCTTTCGGTCTTTCAGCCCACGGAATGGTGGGTTGATACAAGTGCCAATGTTCATGTGTGTGCCGACATCTCCATGTTTACCTCTTATCGTGCCCGAGGTTCCTCGCAATGATGGGGAATGGGTTACATGCTACTGTTCGTGGTGTTGGCACGGTAGGATCCGAAGTTTACTTCGGGAAAGATCGTGCAACCGAAGAACGTGCTGCATGTCCCTTCTATCAAGAAGAATCTCGTTAGTGGCTCCTGTCTTATGAAAGATGGGTTTAAGTTGGTGTTTGAGTCCAATAAAGTTGTACTGTCTAAGTATGGAACTTTTGTTGGAAAGGGATATGAATGTGAGGGAATGTTTCGCTTATCTCTAGAAGACTTCTGTGATAATGTTGTGAACCATGTAAGCACTAGTGTTAATGAAACTAATGTTTGGCATTCACGACTTTGTCATGTTAATTTCGGTTGTATGACGCGGCTTGCTGATATGAGTTTAATTCCGAAATTTACCTTTGTCAAAGGCTCTAAGTGCCATGCTTGTGTGCAAGCAAAGCGACCTCGCAAGCCTCACAAGCCTCGCGAAGGAAAGAAACTTGGCACCACTAGAGCTCGTGCATTCAGATCTATGTGAGATGAATGGTGAGTTGACAAGAGGTGGAAAGAAATATTTCATGACTTTGATTGATGATTCCACTAGGTACTGTTATGTGTATCTCCTGAAAACTAAAAATGAGGCTCTTGATTTCTTTAAAATCTATAAGGCTGAAGTTGAGAATCAACTTGAAAGAAAGATAAAAATGGTTCGGTCCGATCGTGGTGGGGAGTACTTTTCTAATAAGTTCAATTTATTCTGTGCGGAACATGGTATAATCCATGAGAGGACGCCTCCCAATTCCCCACAATCTAATGGGATTGCGGAAAGGAAAAACCGTACTCTAACAGATTTGGTTAACGCCATGTTAGATGTTTCGGGTTTATCCAAGGAATGGTGGGGGAGGCTATATTAACTTTGTGTTATGTCCTAAACCGTATTTAAACTTAGCATAAAGAGATTACCCCATATGATAAATGAGAAAAGAAAAAACCAATACTCTCCTACCTACGAACTTGGGGCTGTTTGGCAAAAGTGAATTTGCCAATCACCAAAAAGCGAAAGCTTGGACCAAAAATCGTGGACTGTGTTTTTCTTGGCTATGCTGCCCATAGCGTTGCTTATAGATTTCTTGTGGTGAAATCTGGAGTGGACGACATGAATGTTGGCACCATCTTTGAATCAAGAGACGCTACATTCTTTGAGGACATATTCCCTATGATAGATATGCATGGCATGTCTAGTTGGGAATCTGATCCAATACATGAAACTCCTATGGAGTCTGATGAGGAATCTGATGATGAGAGTTCAGATTCTGATAAAGATGACAATGAAGCTCCCACAAGGAGTAAGAGACAAAGGACTCGCAAAGTCTTTTGGTAATGATTTCATTGTGTATCTTGTGGATGATACTCCCACTAGCATTTCGAAGCTCTCGCATCTCCGGATGCGTACCACTCGGAAGGAAGCGGTTCAAAGCGAGATGGATTCCATCTTGGCTAATGGAACGTGGGAGTTAACCGAGCGTCCTTATGGGTGCAAACTCTGTAGGATGTAAATGGGTATTTAAGAAGAAGCTTAGAGCTGATGGTACTATTGAGAAGCACAAAGCTCGGCTTGTAGCCAAAGGCTATACCCAAAAGGAAGGCGAAGATTTCTTCGATACCTACTCACCTGTGGCGAGATTGACCACCATTCGAGTACTACTGTCATTGGCTGCTCGATGGCGTGTAACTCACACGTTCGTTGGGAACCCCAAGAGGAAGGTATGATGCGCACAGCAAGCAAGTTTTCCCTCGTAAAGAAACCAAGGTTTATCGAACCGGGAGGAGCCAAGAAACACGTTGAAGGTTGATGGCGGCGGGATGTAGTGCGGCGCAACACCGGAGATTCCGGTGCCAACGTGGAACCCGCACAACACAACCAAAGTACTTTGCCCCAACGAAACAGCTGAGGTTGTCAATCTCACCGGCTTGCCGTAACAAAGGATTAGATGTATAGTGTGGATGATGATTGTTTGCGTAAAACAAGTAGAACAAGTATTGCGTAGATTGTATTTCGGATGTAAAAGAATGGACCGGGGTCCACAGCTCACTAGAGGTGTCTCTCCCATAACATAGCATGTTGGGTGAACAAATTACGAGTCGGGCAATTGACAAATAGAGAGGGCATAACAATGCACATACATGATATGATGAATATTGTGAGATTTAATTGGGCATTACGACAAAGTACATAGACCGCTATCCAAGCATGCATCTATGCCTAAAAAGTCCACCTTCGAGTTATCATCCGAACCCCTTCCGCATTAAGTTGCAAAATAACGGACAATTGCATTAAGTATGGTGCGTAATGTAATCAATAACTACATCCTCGGACATAGCATCAATGTTTTATCCCTAGTGGCAACAAGACATCCATAACCTTAGAGGTTTCTCGTCACTCCCCGCATTCACGGAGACATGAACCCACTATCGAGCATAAATACTCCCTCTTGGAGTTAAGAGCAAAAACTTGGCTGCAGCCTCTACTAATAACGGAGAGCATGCAAGATCATAAACAACACATAGGTAATAGATTGATAATCAACATAACATAGTATTCTCTATCCATCGGATCCCGACAAACACAACATATAGAATTACGGATAGATGATCTTGATCATGTTAGGAACCTCACAAGATCCGACAATGAAGCACATGAGGAGAAGACAACCATCTAGCTACCGCTATGGACCCATAGTCCAGGGGTGAACTACTCACTCATCACTCCGGAGGCGACCATGGCGGTGAAGAGTCCTCCAGAGATGATTCCCCTCTCCGCAGGTGCCGGAGGTGATCTCCGTGAATCCCCCGAGATGGGATTGGCGGCGGCGTCTCGCAAGGTTTTCCGTATCGTGGCTCTCTGTGCATCGGGGGTTTCGCGACGAAGACTATATGTAGGCGGAAGGGCGAGGTCAGGGGCCACACGAGGGCCCCACACAACAGGCCGGCGCGGCCCAGGCCCAGGCCGCGCCGCCTTAGTGTGTGGCCGCCTCGTAGCCCCACTTCGTCTCTCCTTCGGACTTCTGGAAGCTTCGTGGAAAAATAGGCCCCTGGGCGTTGATTTCGTCCAGTTCCGAGAATATTTCTTTACTAGGATTTCGAAACCAAAAACAGCGATAAACAAAGAATCGGCTCTTCGGCATCTCGTTAATAGGTTAGTGCCGGTAAATGCATAAATACGACATATAATGTGTATAAAACATGTAGATATCATCAATAATGTGGCATGGAACATAAGAAATTATTGATACGTCGGAGACGTATCAGCATCCCCAAGCTTAGTTCTGCTCGTCCCGAGCAGGTAAACGATAACAAAGATAATTTCGGAGTGACATGCCATCATAACCTTGATCATACTATTGTAAGCATATGTAATGAATGCAGACGATCAAAACAATGGTAATGACATGAGTAAACAAATGAATCATAAAGCAAAGACTTTTCATGAATAGCACTTCAAGACAAGCATCAATAAGTCTTGCATAAGAGTTAACTCATAAAGCAATAAATCAAAGTAAAGGTATTGAAGCAACACAAAAGAAGATTAAGTTTCACTGGTTGCTTTCAACTTGTAACATGTATATCTCATGGATAATTGTCAACATAGAGTAATATAACAAGTGCAATATGCAAGTATGTAGGAATCAATGCATAGTTCACACAAGTGTTTGCTTCTTGAGGTGGAGAGAGATAGGTGAACTGACTCAACATAAAAGTAAAAAAAGAAAGGTCCTTCAAAGAGGAAAGCATCGATTGCTATATTTGTGCTAGAGCTTTTATTTTGAAAACATGAAACAATTTTGTCAACGGTAGTAATAAAGCATATGTATTATGTAAATTATATCTTACAAGTTGCAAGCCTCATGCATAGTATACTATAGTGCCCACACCTTGTCCTAATTAGCTTGGACTACCGGATCATCGCAATACACATGTTTTAACCAAGTGTCACAAAGGGGTACCTCCATGCCGCCTGTAAAAAGGTCTAGGGATTTCTATTTTCGTGCCCTCAGTTCCTTAGTTGTGCTCAGTTTTCCCCAGCTCCTTAGTTTTTCCTCAGTTTTCCCCAAGTGCTTGTTTGAAACCCGCAGAAGGCGCCTCGGACGGCAGGATTCCCGTTAAGTTGACCGCTCCGTGCCGACGTGTGGGGCCGCGTCGTGTGGGCCCGCGTCGCGTGGGGCTGGTAGAAAGGGACCGCGTGGGACAGGACGAGATAGCGTTTGGTTGCACGTGAGCAGGAGCCGGGTTTTGTCTCTCTCGGCCATTGGCATTTCCCTTTAACAAGTACCTTTCTCGCCTCCTTCTCTCGCCTTTTTTCACCTAATTAGTATCAAATCTAGAGAAGCTTGCATTTCTGTCTTTCTTCAATTATTATTTTTGCCTTTTGGCCCTCGTTGTTTGCCCAATATGGCATCAAATCTAGTAGGGAGCCCAATCTAGTACTCCATCTAGTCCATATGTATGTAGTTAAATCTAGAAGCAAATCTACAGGGAATGTACGATAAATTCACAAGGTCATATAGTAGAATAGGGATAGATAATATAGATAATAAGCTGCATTCAACGAGCCAAACATAGTAGGGTTCGAGGTTCTTCACAGCAGATACAGTACCATCATACTAACAACATAACAACGAGGGATCCCTAGCTAACAACAAAGGGATCCCAACAACAAAATGGAGGAGGCAGCAGCAAGACACGTCCGAGACTCCGCCTACCCCATCTGCCTCTGCCTCCACTTGTTGCTCCCCTTGGGAGCCTTGGGCTTGAGCGGAGGCATGCTCCCGCCGGAGATCTCCACCTGCTGGATGCTGCGGAGGTGCATGCCGAGCGCCAAGTTCTTGGCGCGGAAGGAGTTGGGGTTCACCGACGCGCCGACCTTGGGGTTGGTGTGGCCAATGTTCTCGACATGCGTGAGGACGCAGTTGAAGTCGCGTCGCCGAGCCTCCTAGTGCGAAGGGGCACCTGTAGACACCCTTGGCGACGTCGAGGTAGGAGACGTACTCGGCCGACCTGCAGCCTCCGCATCACCCGGCGAGTCTTGACGTCATGGTGCTCGTCGTCGCTGCCGACGTCGCCGCCGCACAGCTGATCCATATCAAACGGGAATTTATTAGTGAATGAGTTGCAAACGTGCATGATAACAAAGTTAGGAAAAACAGAGGCAGCCTCAGCTAGAGTGGACACGATTATATGTCTACAGGGACGTGTGTAAGCGAACCAAAGCTCATGCACAACAGATTTGTACACGTAAATGGTTCGCTGAACCCTCCCTGTAAAAATCTGTGCCCACCGATTCATCATAGGCAAAGAAACAGATTTCAGATCTGAACTTGAACACATTCCAGATTATTTGCAAATTAAACGGTTGATACCTTTTGATTCGTGCATAAAATAACTGATTGAGATCCTATGATTACTTGCATAAATTAACCGATTGAGATCCCATTATTACTTGCATAAATTAACCGAACGGCCGAACCCCAAATCTTAAACGAAATCAAGGAGGGATCAAAGCAAAATGGAATAAAATCGGCGCAAATATTAGCCCAATACTCATCCATCCACAGATCCATCTACACCCGCACAAATAGGGTTCAAAAAGGAATGGGGAACAAAAAAGGAAGCAAACCGTAGTTACCTCGTTCCATGGGTCCTCTATGGAGGTGTCGTAGCGGTTCGGGGGCGGGACGTACGGCACCGGCTCGTAGGGGTCCCATCCCGGCGGGATCCGGCCGCGACCGGCGGCAGCAGCCTCCGATGCACCGGCGGAGGCGGCGGCGACGTCCGTTGAGGGACGGCGGCGACGTCCGTTGAGGGGACGGCGTCGAAGAGGGAGGCGTCGCGCTCGGAGCCGACGGCGCCGTGGACGATGGGATTGGCATTCTCCTTGTCCATCTCGCCGGCAGAGGAGAGGGAGAGGGAGAGGGTTTTTTGCTTTGGAGAAGATGATGGGACGTGAGAGAGGCGGCGTTGCGTAGGCGAGTGAGAGTGACAGAGATAGTGGGAGGAGGCGTCTATAAAGGCAAGGGGTGGTTAATGCGACCCGCGTCCTACGCGTCCACCGCTGCACGTCTGCACGTCTTGGACTTCTGCAATGCGCCACGCATCCACGATTGCACGTTTTCGACTTCTGCACCGCGACCGGCGTCTACGCGTCAACAATTGCACGTCTTTCATTTCGCACCGCAACACGCGTCCTCGAGTCTAACCCCGGAAATTTAGATATACTCAGGTATAACCTCGAGCATTATACTAGCATTTTTTGTGTGCTCAGTTTTCCCCTTGAGTGCTAATACTGGCTAGTGCAATATGCTCGGTTTTACCCTCAAGTAGTTGGTCAACAGACAGTCAACAAATGGGATTAACTAGTTAAATGAGTCATTTAATGTGCAAAAAATTCAGAAAAATAGTGGCACATACTCATGGAGTCTTTACGACAAATTGCCAGTTCTCAAAACATAGATAAGTCATAGATAAATCAAGTTTTACCACAAATTGCCACTTCTCAAAGGCCTTCTCAAATCACCTAGTAGCTATGAAGGTGCATGGTTTTCCACAATAAGCCCTTCCCAAAACAGACTTTCCCCAAAACATACTTTGTCTAAATGAGGCCACAATTCTCACACTCATGTATATTTGTATTGCAAATAGTTTGAGATAGGCCAAGATGGGTTTTATTGTACAAAACACGCATTTTCCATTTTTTAAATCTCATATTTGAATCCCTTAGTCTGTTTTTTACATAGGTGCCCTTGGTTTCTTGATACTACTCAGCTTTGCCCTCTCCCTCCACAAATTCTCTCACACGTGCAACATTGCCCCGATTGGTCTAGCCCATGTCACGCGGATCGTGCCCGCCGACCGTTGATCGTATGATCTAACGGGCAGGATAACCCCTCTCTCTCTGTCGGCGGTTACCTTCCACTCTCTAAGTATGCTAAAGGGCGATTTTCTGTATTTATTTTCACGCGCTAAAAATTATACTCTTTTAGGCATTACTTTTCACGCAAAAAATGATAAACCATCACCGATTTGTTGTAGTCATAAATTTTCACGCAAAAAATGATAAACCGTCACCGATTTGTTGTAGCCATTAATTTTCACGAAAATCCCAAATGATAAACCATCACCGATTTGTTGTAGCCATTAATTTTCACGCAAAAAATGATAAACCATCACCGATTTGTTGTATCCATTACTTTTCACGCAAAAATTGATAGACCATTACCGGTTTCTTGTAGCCATTACTATTCACGGTAAAAATGATAAAACGAACCAATCTATCTATCTCTCGTATTTGAGGTTTTGACCTGAAAACAAATGGGTATTATAAAGGGAAATAAAAGTTCAAAAAAATGTAAAAACGAAACAATCTACCTATCTTTGTATAGAAGATCGTCTCGTATGATTTTTGAGGTCATTTAGAGAAGGTAGAAAAAAATCCCTTTTGAGAAGGTCGAAAAAACCTAACTTGTTACAAAAGCTGGTTTCAAGTGAGACCTAACCAAATTTGGCATACATTATGCCATATCTATAACAACAAGGAATATCTAAAAGGGAAAGTTTCACAAAATTTGAAATTTATGGCGAAAATGATGCCATACATGATGCTGTTTTTCGAGGTTTTGACCCGAAAATCAATTGGATATTATAAAGGGAAATAAAAAGTTCGAAAAATATAAAAAACGAAACAATCTATCTATCTATGTATAGAAGATCAGCTGTATGAAATTTGAGGTCATTTAGAGGAGGTAGAATAAATCACCTTGTTAGAAAAGTCTGGTTTCGAGTGAGACGAAACGGCATGCGTTTAAGCAAAGTGATTTTTTCGAACATCTCCAAATGATCCCAAATTTGCCATACATGATGCCATACGTGTAACAACAAGGAACCCTATCTAAAAAGTGTCAAAAAAGTTTGCCCAACCGTATAGCTCTATCAAAAAGAACCTCACCATGGCGCTAGTATAATTTTGGGCTTAGTTACAAACTTTCGTTACCTAACCTTCAACACGAAACTTGTTTCAAATCACTTTTGGCGTACAAGAAACAAATCCCTCTTTGATTCGAGCACCACAGCCTCCAAACTTTGCCGATGCCGATATCGGCATGGTCGAACGGCTATGCTCGACGCCACTCGCTAGGTCACCGTCGGGATGCACCCTCAATCCCGTCCCCTCATTCGATCACCGACACACCGGAGATACCGCCGAGGTCAATGCCGAACGTACATGCCGATGCCAATGCCGAACATGCATCCACGCCGACGTGGGCACGGCCACGCCGCCCCGCTATGCTGGACGCCACGGACCACCGCGAGGTCTTTCCCTTCGCCACCACACTCTTCTAGCACCCATCTATACACGCCGTAAAGGAGAGACACTAGTTTTCTCTACATTGCTCGCTGCTCGTGTCGGACACTGGTCAGTCAAAGTTTTGAGGTAGTCGTCGATGTTGTCGACCATTTCTTCTCTTCTTTGCATGGTTAAACGCGTCTAGTTCATATCTATCTAATGCGTCCGGTCTCGCCTCATGCGGCTCTTTGTGGACGTCGATCTCATCTCGGCACCCCGCAGGCCACCTCCTCCGTGCCATCGCCGTAGAGCTCCGTTTAAAAATCTATTCCTACCCGTGTATTGCCCCTTGTATCAGCGCCATGGCCCACTTGTCATTCGATATACCGAAGCCCCACTCGTGCGTGTTTTGGTCGGGGATACAGCGATGCTTACGGTCAAACAAAGATGGATGGTCCGACGTGTCTTTGCGGGCTCTACGTGGCCCCAATAGTCGAAGATAACGGTCAACCGTCGGCAACCGGCCGTTATAGCATCTCGTGATGGTTTCAGACAAGGTCTTGGGGAAAACTGAGGAAAAACTAAGGAGCTGGGGAAAACTGAGCACAACTAAGGAACCGAGGGCACGAAAATAGAAATCCCAAAGGTCTAAGGAGAAAGCTCGCATTTTGGATTTCTCGCTTTTGATCATTCTCAACTTAGACATTCATACCGGGACAACATGGACAAAAGATAATGGACTCCTCTTTAATGCATAAGCATGTAGCAAAAATTAGTGTTCTCATATGAGATTGAGGATATATGTCCAAAACTGAAACTTCCACCATGATTCATGGCTTTAGTTAGCGGCCCAATGTTCTTCTCTAACAATATGCATGCTCTAACCATTAAAGTGGTAGATCTCCCTTACTTCAGTACAAGACGGACATGCATAGCAACTCACATGATATTCAACAAAGAGTAGTTGATGGCGTCCCCGGGAACATGGTTATCGCACAACAAGCAACTTAATAAGAGATAAAGTGCATAAGTACATATTCAATACCACAATAGTTTTTAAGCTATTTGTCCCATGAGCTATATATTGCAAAGGCGAATGATGGAAATTTAAAGGTAGCACTCAAGCAATTTACTTTGGAATGGCGGAGAAATACCATGTAGTAGGTAGGTATGGTGGACACAAATGGCATAGTGGTTGGCTCAAGGATTTTGGATGCATGAGAAGTATTCCCTCTCGATACAAGGTTTAGGCTAGCAAGGTTATTTGAAACAAACACAAGGATGAACCGGTGCAGCAAAACTCACATAAAAGACATATTGTAAACATTATAAGACTCTACACCGTCTTCCTTGTTGTTCAAAACTCAATACTAGAAATTATCTAGACTTTAGTGAGACCAAATATGCAAACCAAATTTAGCAAGCTCTAGGTGTTTCTTCATTAATGGGTGCAAAGTATATGATGCAAGAGCTTAAACATGAGCACAACAATTGCCAAGTATCAAATTATTCAAGACATTTTAGAATTACTACATGTAGCATTTCCCGATTCCAACCATATAACAATTTAACGAAGAAGATTCAACCTTCGCCATGAATACTATGAGTAAACCCTAAGGACATACTTGTCCATATGCAACAGCGGAGCGTGTCTCTCTCCCACACAATGAATGCTAGGATCCATTTTATTCAAAAAAACAAAAACAAAAACAAACCGACGCTCCAAGCAAAGTACATAAGATGTGATGGAATAAAAATATAGTTTCAGGGGAGGAACCTGATAATGTTGTCGATGAAGAAGGGGATGCCTTGGGCATCCCCAAGCTTAGACGCTTGAGTCTTTTTGAAATATGCAGGGGTGAACCACCGGGGCATCCCCAAGCTTAGAGCTTTCACTCTCCTTGATTATATTGCATCATTTCCCTCTCTTGATCCTTGAAAACTTCCTCCACACCAAACTCGAAACAACTCATTAGAGGGTTAGTGCACAATAAAAATTAACATGTTCAGAGGTGAAATAATCATTCTTAACACTTCTGGACATTGCATAAAGCTACTGGACATTAATGGAACAAAGAAATTCATCCATCATAGCAAAAGAGGCAATGCGAAATAAAAGGCGAGAATCTGTCAAAACAGAACAGTCCGTAAAGATGGATTTTATCGAGGCACCAGACTTGCTCAAATGAAAATGCCCAAATTTAATGAAAGTTGCGTACATATCTGAGGATCACGCACGTAAATTGGCATATTTTTCTGAGCTACCTACAGAGAGGCAGGTCGAAATTCGTGACAGACAAAGAAATCGTCATCGCTAGCAGCAATTCAAATAACCTTACTATCAAAGACTTTACTTGGCACAACAAAACACAAAACTAAGATAAGGAGAGGTTGCTACAGTAGTAAACAACTTCCAAGACTCAAATATAAAACAAAAATACTGTAGTAAAAACATGGGTTGTCTCCCATAAGCGCTTTTCTTAACGCCTTTCAGCTAGGCGCAGAAAGTGTATATCAAGTGTAATCAAGAGATGATGCATCTTCAGCGGGGTTTGGAGTTTTCTCAACCATGCATAGTATATTGGATACATAAGTTTCAGCGGCTCCCTTTTCATTAGTCTTGGGTTTGCTACTCTCATCAAACAAATTTTCGAGAACAAGCCAAGCATAGTTATTTTCTAGCGCTTCATTCATTGCTAGGAGCTTACATGGTATTGGTGCTTTGATCTCCCCACCATCATTAATATTATTAGTGTACCTTACTCTCTCCATGTCCATCTTTTCAAGGATACTAACAAAATTGGTATAAGAACCAAGCATCTTATATTTAATAAAGACCTTTCTAGCCTCTCTTGCTATACCACCAAATTCTCTAAGAAGGGTTTCTAAAACAAAAAATTTCTTTTCCCCTTCTTCCATATCACCGAGTGTAAGGAACATGTGTTGGATTATAGGATTGAGATTAACAAATTTAGTTTCCAACATGCGAACTAAAGCAGCAGCAGCAATTTCATAAGTAGGAGCAAGTTCTACCAAGTGTCTATCTTCAAAATCTTCAACGGTACTAACATAATTGAAAAATTCTTCTATATTATTTCTCCCAATTATAGACCCACGTCCTACCGGTATGTCCTCTACGGTAAAATTAAAAGGAAACATGTTGAAATAAGTAAAGCAAATGCAAGTAACTAATTTTTTTGTGTGTTTTTGATATAGAGTGCAAGACAGTAAATAAAGTAAAGCTAACAACTAATTTTTTTGTGTTTTGATATAAGTGCGGCAAACAAAGTAGTAAATAAAATAAAGCAAGACAAAAACAAAGTAAAGAGATTGGATTGTGGAGACTCCCCTTGCAGCGTGTCTTGATCTCCCCGGCAACGGCGCCAGAAAAAGAGCCGTTGACGTGGGAGTTGAAAATCTTTGTGGTGTAACTTTTCTTCGTTCCCCGGCAACGGCGCCGTAAAAAGAGCTTGATGGCGTGTAACTCACACGTTCGTTGGGAACCCCAAGAGGAAGGTATGATGCGCACAGCAGCAAGTTTTCCCTCGAAAGAAACCAAGGTTTATCGAACCAGGAGGAGCCAAGAAGCACGTTGAAGGTTGATGGCGGCGGGATGTAGTGCGGCGCAACACCAGGGATTCCGGCGCCAACGTGGAACCTCGCACAACACAACCAAAGTACTTTGCCCCAACGAAACAGATGAGGTTGTCAATCTCACCGGCTTGCTCGTAACAAAGGATTAGATGTATAGTGTGGATGATGATTGTTTGCAGAAAACGAGTAGAACAAGTATTGCGATAGATTGTATTTCGGATGTAAAAGAATGGACCGGGGTCCACAGTTCACTAGAGGTGTCTCTCCCATAACATAGCATGTTGGGTGAACAAATTACGATCGGGCAATTGACAAATAGAGAGGGCATAACAATGCACATACATGATATGATGAATATTGTGAGATTTAATTGGGCATTACGACAAAGTACATAGACCGCTATCCAAGCATGCATCTATGCCTAAAAAGTCCACCTTCAGGTTATCATCCGAACCCCTTCCGGTATTAAGTTGCAAAATAACGGACAATTGCATTAAGTATGGTGCGTAATGTAATCAATAACTACATCCTTGGACATAGCATCAATGTTTTATCCCTAGGGGCAACGAGTACATCCATAACCTTAGAGGTTTCGTCACTCCCAGCATTCACGGAGACATGAACCCACTATCGAGCATAAATACTCCCTCTTGGAGTTAAGAGCAAAAACTTGGCCGAGCCTCTACTAATAACGGAGAGCATGCAAGATCATAAACAACACATAGGTAATAGATTGATAATCAACATAACATAGTATTCTCTATCCATCGGATCCCGACAAACACAACATATAGAATTACGAGATAGATGATCTTGATCATGTTAGGAAGCTCACAAGATCCGACAATGAAGCACATGAGGAGAAGACAACCATCTAGCTACTGCTATGGACCCATAGTCCAGGGTGAACTACTCACTCATCACTCCGGAGGTGACCATGGCGGTGAAGAGTCCTCCCGGGAGATGATTCCCTCTCCGGCGGGGTGCCGGAGGTGATCTCCGAGAATCCCCGAGATGGGATTGGCGGCGGCGTCTCGGTAAGGTTTTCCGTATCGTGGCTCTCGGATGCGGGGGTTTCGTGACGAAGACTATATGTTGGCGGAAGGGCAGGTCAGGGGGCCACACGAGGGCCCCACACAACAGGCCGGCGCGGCCCAGGCCCAGGCCGCGCCGCCTTAGTGTGTGACCGCCTCGTGGCCCCACTTCGTCTCTCCTTCGGACTTCTGGAAGCTTCGTGGAAAAATAGGCCCCTGTGCGTTGATTTCGTCCAATTCCGAGAATATTTGTTTACTAGGATTTCTGAAACCAAAAAAAGCAGAAAACAGCAACTGGCTCTTCGGCATCTTGTTAATAGGTTAGTGCCGGAAAATGCATAAATACGACATATAATGTGTATAAAACATGTAGATATCATCAATAATGTGGCATGGAACATAAGAAATTATTGATACGTCGGAGACGTATCAACGCCTCACACGGTCTTCTCGTTCATCAAATGGACGTTAAGACGGCTTTCCTAAATGGAGAGTTGGACGAGGAAATTTACATGGAACAGACTCGATGGTTTCGTGCTTGCCCGAGTCAAGAAAGAAAGGTGTGTAAGTTAAAGAAATCTTTGTATGGTCTCAAACAAGCACCCAAACAATGGCATGAGAAGTTTGAAAGAACTTTGACATCTCGTGGGCTTTGTTGTTAATGAAGCCGACAAATGTGTGTACTACCGCCATGGTGGGGGTGAGGGAGTTGTCCTATGCTTGTATGTGGATGACATACTAATTCTTGGGACAAGTCTCAAAGTGATTGAGGAGGTAAAAACCTTCTTATCTCAGTGTTTCGAGATGAAAGATCTCGGAGAAGCTGATGTCATATTGAACATCAAGCTATTGAGAGATGAGAATAATGGGATTACACTTGTGCAATCTCATTATGTTGAGAAGGTGTTGAACAGATTTGGCTATGCTGATTGCAAATCTTCTCTCACACCTTATGATCCTAGTGTCTTGCTTCGAGAGAATGAAAAGGCAACTAGATATCAATTAAGATACTCTCAAATCATTGGTTCACTCATGTATTTAGCTTGCGCTATGAGGCCTGATATCACGTTTGCTGTGTGCAAACTTAGCCGGTTTGTGGCCAACCCGGGAGATGATCATTGGCATGCTCTTGAGAGAGTAATGCGCTATCTAAAGGGAACCATGAGTTATGGAATTAATTATACTGGGTATCCAAGAGGACTTGAAGGGTATAGTGATTCCAATTGGATTTCTGATGCTAAAATGAAAGCCACAAGTGGAAATGTTTTCACTCTTGGTGGTGGCGCTGTTTCCTGGAAGTCTTGCAAGCAGACCATCTTAACGAGGTCAACTATGGAAGCAGAGCTTACAACATTAGATACATCTACTGTCGAAGCGGAATGGCTTCGTGAGCTCTTGACGGACTTGCCTATGGTTGAAAAACCAATACCGGCCATCCTCATGAACTGTGATAATCAAACTGTGATTATCAAAGTGAAAAGTTCTAAGGATAATATGAAAAGTTCCAAACATATCAAGAGGAGACTGAAGTCTGTCAGAAAACTGAAAAACTCCAGAGTGATAGCATTGGATTATGTCCAAAGTGCTAAAAATCTGGCATATCCTTTCACAAAAGGACTATCAAGAAATATGATAGACCATGCATCGAGGGAGATGGGTTTGAGACCCACTTGAGTTGCCGAGGGGGTAACCCAACCTATGTGATCGGAAATTCCGTGAACTAGGACCTGGGAAAACAAACCGGAGCAACTGAGTTGAGAGAAAACTTAATACTCCCACTCACGCTGCGATGCAATTCTCTCATAGCTACCTGTAAGGCGGAGTTGACAATGTCTTAATGTGTTCTGAGCGGCTCTTGATGAGCGAAGACGCCGTTCTACAGGGCGATCTTTTGAAGAACACACCTACACGAGCGACACTACTGGTCATAGTGTGGGAGATTTGGGTGAATCTCTAGTAAGCTCATGAAGGGCCGAGGAGTATGACTTATAAGCTCCACCCGAGGGGATGGCTAAGGTAGCCTAGTACCGTGTCGGCATTGAGCGAAACTTCTTTGCACAAAGACCGATAATTCAAGGCATAGTCCATTGTTCGGTTGTAGTCAAGTGTAGCACCTTGCCTAGGTGGAAGTTCAACTTAACGAGTCTCCACCGAAGTGCGGGTATATTAAACAAGTGAATGGAACTAATGTGTTATCCGATGTGCATATGAGATCCGGTGGGGGATTGTTAAATGTAGATGGGCTGCAGCCCGAGTAAGGCAGCCCATGTAGTCTACAATTCCGAAATCTCAAGGCCCATCACGTTGACAGCTTGGGACAGCCTTGGGGGACAAAGTTTAGTCCCACATTGCTAGTTGGGAGTGAGTTGGAGTGGTATATAAGGGCTGCTGTTCTACTCCTTCCAAGTGAGTGAGAATAGAGAGAGCCCTCGCGCACTCCTCCTCCTCCGCCCGCCCCGCCTCGCCTCGCCTCATCACGTACGCACGCACGTCGCGTTTCCTGAATCGAGTTCGAGTTCGAGACACACTCAAGGAAGCCTAAATTTTTGCTTGGTGCACCAACTGAGTTGGGTACGTGTCGACCTGCATGTGCATGCTCGCCGCGTGTCCCTGGCTTCCTACGCGTGGCAACGCGGTCGGGGCGGCTCTCCTCCCAGGCTATACAAGGAGGCCGATCGGATCCGGAAAACAGGTGCTCTTAGATCTCTCTCGCGAAGTTCCTTTTGCCTGTGCTACTCTCTAGTCTTCCCCATCCCGGCGACTGCGTGCACAGCCGTCCAGGAGAGCAGGCCTCCGAAACCCCGTCCGTTGAGATCCTGCACCGGGAGACGGGCGATAAGGTTTTTGGGGAGCGTCTCGGCGCGACTGCTTGCTGTTCGTCTTCTTCATCGCTGATTCGACTGCTTCATCGACGACTCTGACTACACCATGGGCGACATCAACAACTCCCATGGTGGTGGTGGTGTTGCTGCTGGTGCGACCTTCCCGGTCGCGATGTACGTGTTTTTCCTCTCCTACCTTGCACTGCTACTTGTTCCATGTTCAGATCTGATGCATGTGCTTAGTCTGATGTGTATGGTTAAGTATGCTTGTGCATCTGTAATCCTGTTTTCGGTAATTAAACTCACACGGAAATTGCCTAATAATCCAACACCCACAAACAAGAACACATAAGAATTTGATCACGTAACACATGGCAGGAGGTGAAGCGGTCCTAAATAGTGGGTCTAAGAGCATCTTCAGCCGCGTCCCTCAAAGTGGCTCCCAAACAACATTGAATTTATCGTTTCGGGGTCGTGTTTCTTTCGTGCGCGCTTGGGGGACGTCACTCCCCAGCCGCGTCCCCCAAACGGACCTTCAAAACTTTAAAATACTGTATTTTTTATTTTAATAGATAGAAGAAATATGTAGGTAACGCTGTACTAATAATATTGTTGTACTAATATTCAAAGCGGTGTAACATAAACAAATTACATATAAAAACATCGAAAAAACATAAACAAATTACATATAAAATTTAAACTACTTGTTCTTTGATGGCCCCGCCTCTTCGTCCTCACGGTAGCGCTTCCTGCTCGTCACCTCTTCCGAAGAGGCGGTGTCGTTCGACGCGTCGGATGTGTAGAAAGGGATGCAACTCACAATGTATTGATTGGCTGCATATGGCTTACATATATAGGCCACGTCCTCGACTATACAAAGAAGGAGGCATGCCCAATAATAAATACAAAGATATGCATTGCTATACATAACTACAGAAGATACACATCCGGATATACAATGATATGTATCTCAACAGGATGAACTTGTGTCCTCCTTGTCATCGACGGTGCTCGCCAGCTGTGCCTTCGCCTCCGCCCCCGCCTTCGCTCGGGCACCACCGCCGCCTTCTCAGCCTCTTCTTCCTCCTCCTCCTCCTCCTCCTCCTCCTCGGCCTCCCATTCCTTGCTGTTGTCCGGCGGCGGGGTGTTGTCCCACCAATGGCGCCATCGTGGCGGGTTACCCTCGCTGTCGGTGTCTGATGGCAGCTAAGAGAGGTCGCTCATTGTGAGAGAGGAGAGCTTTCGATGAATGGCGTCAGCCAGTTATAGATCGGAAGCGCATACGTAGGGGTCTTATTGAGCGCGGATGAATGACGCCGCAGATATCAAAGAGAGCGGTGTGGTTGCTCCTCTGCGAAATTCGCGCTCCATTCCGGCGGTTCGCGCGTTGATCGACGCGGTTACCAATGCGATGGTTCCCCTTCCCGGCAACTGCACCGGCGCTACGTAGGCGGCGGTTGAGCGTCCGTTCGCTGACGCGTTGGGCCCGCATCTCCAGGCCTCGCATTTCGTTGTGTCCGGTGTGCCCGGAGTGTCCCCTGTGTAGCGGGAACGGGCTCGGGGCACCGGACACCGTATTGGGCCGCGTCGTACGGAAAGGGCCTTTGGGGCGCGTGGCTAGGAACGATTTTTTGTCCGATGCGCCCCAAATCCTTTTGGGGGGCGCTTTAGGGGACGCGGCTGGAGATGCTCTAATCCTCACTAACGTTACACCCATTGTGGCACCAGGAAGCGTGAGGTTTTGCCTCGCTACATGAATATGTGATTCGGAGGAAATTTAAATACGACGACGATACACTTGTCAAATTCTGGGTGGGTAAATGGGTACGTGGCTATTGGTTCTACAATCCTATATCGTACCCGCTCTACCCAATGGGTATGATATTTTCCCATTTACATACCCATGGGTATTTCTTTGTACATACCCGTACTCCTAATAGATTTTTAACTGGCGGGTACGCGGGTCATGGGTACCCATTGCCATCCTTACCGTGTATAGCACGACATTGTTCATGCCGGATCTAACAAAGCCTGCCCCAAAAAACCTAGGTCTAATCCTAGCTTGGCCCAACCGTCGGGCCTAACTTTCAGGCCCAAGCCTGGCTCATCACTGAAACAATCCCATTAGGATTTGGACCTTGGGCGGGCGCTAGCCTCTTCCGTATTTCATGCATTTCTCAAGCCTAGGACTGGCCCGGCCCGGCCATTGGGCCAAAATCTTTGGCCCAGGACCGGCCCATAGGCATGCTCGGGCTGGCCCAAACCTGGAAATTTCGGGCCAGTCGGGCTTCCCATGGCCAGGTATGTGTGCGTGTCATTAGAGCATCCTCCCTAATGGAGACCAACATCAGTGCCGGATAAACACTTTAGGGCGCGCCGATAGTTGCTTGTTTCCAGAGGTAGGCAACCACCTTCGCCTTGTCCTCCTTGGGTTGTGATGGCAGGCCCCTCTTTTTGCCTGAGCAACGGAAGAACAAGCGTCCCCGAGGTTGGGCTTGCAGGAACTCGATGCCAGAGGAGGTGCGTCGGGCGGGCGGTAGCGAGTGCTCCGTCTTCGTCACGCGGAGAGGCGGCCCCGGGCGAGACGACCCACTCCGGGAGGAAGATGGACGTCGGGGAGAATAGCGTAGATGCGAAGGTGGTGGAGGCTGGTACCCGTGGCGGTATAGACATCGCGGCCGTCCAAGTACATGTGTCGACTGACACGGTTATACGGCCCACTATGAGGGCCATATGTCCACAAGCGCCGCCTCGCACTCCGCCTCGAACTGGACCACCCACATGGCACTATTGGGTGCCCTACTCTGCTTGCTGCCACGATGGGAGCGCCGCCTAGTGCAGGGCGATGTACGCCTCCATCTCCTGAACTTCTAGGACCGGCGACATGACGTACCGGCCCCTGAAGATCCAATAACCCATGGGTAGCCACCAGTCCGGCGGCACCATCAGACGGTTCGCGTGCATCACCACCATCTCGTCGATAGTTAGGTTGCGCGACATGTACCTACCGGCACCGGAGCCGCCCGCCTCATCGCTGGTTTTAGGGGGCGGCGAGAGGGGAGTGCATGGACATAGGAGAAGTGTGAGTAGCGGCCAAATGAAGCGGGGGTGTTTAAAAGGACCCGTGGAAGTAGGTGTGGCGCCTGGTCTTTAACATTAAGATGGTGTGGATACTAGATATCACGTGCTAGAGCTCAGTAGAGACGAGCCTTGCCTCGGAAACTGCCGCTCGCTGCGGTTTTCTTTTTTTTCCATTTACTAGGGGCACATTGTCGCCCAACTTGTATTTTAGGTCTCCCCCTCCCCCTTTCAAACTCCACGCTACGGGGTTAGTATGGGAGTATCGAGGTTAGAAATGAGGGAAAAGAGGAAGGAGATGCCCCTTTTTAGAGGGAAATCAGCACTATCTCGCCCACAACCTTTGCCCGCGACGATTTCGCCTCGCGCTCCCGCTGGCCTTCCTATAACTCCTATAAGTTGGGAGTGGGCAAGGAGCGCCGACAGCAAAATCGGTTTGTACCAGTCCAATTTTTTTTAAAAAAGACTGGCTAGAAGCAAAATCAGCACGGACGTCCCCCAAAGCTGTTTAGAGTCTTTGGGGAGGCTAACTGAAGATGCTCTAAGCTGCGCGGCGAGGTTTGTGCCCGCCGGCGATGAATGTGGCGCTTGATGACGCGGTCCAGTTTCGTACCTTCCAATCTCCCGCTTCGCACATGCGTACGCGCTCCCGTGCCTCGCCCGGAAGGAAGAATCCAAGGATCGGCTGCTCATTGACTAACCGCAAGGACGTCCGTTCCCAACAAAAAAACAATATCGCAAGTGCCTCCCAGTGGAGTAGTCTATCAACATATCTTGATTCCCCAACTAATAATCTACTCCGTATATGTGTTGATTCCAGCTGAAGGAATAATGTATGCGTATCGGGGTTCTGCGTGTCGCCAGAGTGGCCAAGAGACGAAAGAATAATCTGGTGACTCAGCGCCCGGCCAGCAAGCCAGGCTGACAAACAGTGTTGATCTGATCTGAGTGGCGACAAGAGCATGCACGAGCAGCCCGTAGTAATGTCGCCGGTACGGCTGCTTAAACCATGCCGTACTTATTATTCGCCAATCATTCACCTGCCGCGGCGCAACAGGTTAAACAAACATCCATCATCGACCGATCTGGCCGTACCGCAACCGATCGAAACCAGACACGGCTCTCCGGCTCGAATAGCATCAGCTAAAGGAGTAAAGCCGTTTTGTAAACATTGATTTTTTAAATCGTCTATAGCATTTTTGATAAAGTGAATATATTAATATTATAAAAGATACCAAATATACTCAGCCCCTGCAATGATGTAATACAACTTTAATCGTATTACGATGCACACAGCTAAAAAGATTTTAAAAAATTAAGAAATAAAAGTTCCGTTACAATATTTAGGCCCTAACAACAACAGTATGCCCACCACCAACACAACACCTGAATTTCAGACTCTCCAAAAGCGATATCTCTAAAAAAGAAACAGTGCATAAACGTCATCGTCGTCCAATCAAAGATCTTAGATTTC
>NC_061513.1:28279308-28413739 GCF_022539505.1 Lolium rigidum | reverse complement strand
GGGAGACCCAGGCGGATCTGCATTGGTCTTCCACCTTTATTTCCTGCTCAGGGGCAGATTGGGTGGGTTTAGATTTTTTCAGATCTAAGGCGGAATCCTTGCTAGGAAGTTCCTGCGTCTCAGATCGGATCTTCGCGACTGCGTCCTGCTCGCCGGCGGTCGCGTCAGCCGCTACTTACCGGTGGGTTTCCGTCGGAATCGACGGTTTCCCCGATGAAGATGTGTATGCCGCCAACTGGGACGATGGAGAGCTTGACGGGGTCGGTTTTAGCCGGAATCCAGCACTCATCCGGAGGGACGATCGGCAGATTTCCGGCGTAAAGGACACGCCCCACAGCGATGGAGTCGTCGTAGCTTCCCATGGCGGAACCCTCCCGGTTCCGGCCTCCAGACGCCGCAGGCCCCACGGTGGGCGCCAACTATCGTTGCCTAATCGACGGTACCTCGGAGGAGGGATCCTCACGAGGGGAGAAGAAGTAGGGGCCATAGGGCGGAGTGCACACGGGACGGTGGTACGCGATTTACCCAGCTTCGGAACACCTCGCACGATGACAGTGGCCTACCGCCGCTTGTCCGGAATTATCCGGGCGCTTTCGCGATGTTACAATGAGTTGTCGTTGTGCCTCTAGGGCTCCCGGGATCCGGCTTATAAAGGCGCACGGATCTAGGGTTTACATGGAGAGTCCTAGCCGGATTGACGGATAGCCTAACTACGGTACAATATCTTGCCGTGCACGTCACGGATCCGCCTTCCATATACGTCGTGACCGGATCCGGGTTCCTCATGGGCCTCCGCCGGATCCGGGTTCTTCCTAATGTCGGTACGGATCCGGCTTACCGATCCCGGGCCGGACTTCTTCCTTCATGATCAACAAGAATCGGGCCGCCCGATGGGCCACATGCCTCATCACCATCTGTGGGCCACCCGGGCTTGCCGGATCTAGGCACTGTCGATGGTACACCCATGAAGTATACCCACAACACCGAAGGAGAGTCGAAGTGGGGCCACGAGGTGGCGACACACCAGGGCCAAGAGCCACGATACGGAAAACCTTACTGAGACGCCGCCGCCGCCAATCCCATCTCGGGGGATTCTGGAGATCTCCTCCGGCACCCTGCCGGAGAGGGGATTCATCTCCCGGGAGGACTCTTCACCGCCATGGTCGCCTCCGGAGTGATGAGTGAGTAGTTCACCCCTGGACTATGGGTCCATAGCAGTAGCTAGATGGTTGTCTTCTCCTCATTGTGCTTCATTGTTGGATCTTGTGAGCTGCCTAACATGATCAAGATCATCTATCCGTAATACTATATGTTGTGTTTGTCGGGATCCGATGGATAGAGAATACTATGTTATGTTAATTATCAAGTTATTACCTATGTGTTGTTTAAGATCTTGCATGCTCTCCGTTATTAGTAGAGGCTCGGCCAAGTTTTCGCTATTAACTCCAAGAGGGAGTATTTATGCTCGATAGTGGGTTCATGTCTCCGTGAACTGCGGGGAGTGACGTAAACCCCTAAGGTTATGGATGTGCTGTTGCCACTAGGGATAAAACATTGATGCTATGTCCGAGGATGTAGTTATTGATTACATTACGCACCATACTTAATGCAATTGTCTCGTTGTTTTGCAACTTAATACCGGAAGGGGTTCGGATGATAACCTCGAAGGTGGACTTTTTAGGCATAGATGCATGATGGATAGCGGTCTATGTACCTTGTCGTAATGCCCAATTAAATCTCACTATATTTATCATGACATGTATGTGCATTGTTATGCCCTCTCTATTTGTCAATTGCCCGACTGTAATTTGTTCACCCAACATGCTTTTATCTTATGGGAGAGACACCTCTAGTGAACTGTGGACCCCGGTCCTATTCTTTACATCGCATACAATCTACTCGCAATACTTGTTTTACTCGTTTTCTCGCAAACAATCATCTTCCACACAATACGGTTAATCCTTTGTTACAGCAAGCCGGTGAGATTGACAACCTCACTCGTTTCGTTGGGGCAAAGTACTTTGGTTGTGTTGTGCAGGTTCCACGTTGGCGCCGGAATCCCCGGTGTTGCGCCGCACTACATCCCGCCGCCATCAACCTTCAACGTGCTTCTTGGCTCCTCCTCGGTTCGATAAACCTTGGTTTCTTTCTCGAGGGAAAACTTGCTGCTGTGCGCATCATACCTTCCTCTTGGGGTTCCCAACGAACGTGTGAGTTACACGCCATCAAGCTCTTTTTCCGGCGCCGTTGCCGGGAGATCAAGACACGCTGCAAGGGGAGTCTCCACTTCCCAATCTCTTTACTTTGTTTTTGTCTTGCTTTATTTTATTTACTACTTTGTTTGCTGCATTATATCAAAACACAAAAAAATTAGTTGCTAGTTTTACTTTATTTGCTATCTTGTTCGTTATATCAAAAACACAAAAAAAATTAGTTACTTGCATTTATTTTATCTAGTTTGCTTTATTTACTACTGCTAAAATGGCCACCCCTGAAAATACTAAGTTGTGTGACTTCACAACCACAAATAATAATGATTTCTTATGCACACCTATTGCTCCACCTCAGAATTCTTTGAAATTAAACCTGCTTTACTGAATCTTGTTATGCGAGAGCAATTTTCTGGTGTTAGTTCTGATAATGCTGCTGCCCATCTTAATAATTTTGTTGAACTATGTGAAATGCAAAAGTATAAGGATGTAGATGGTGATATTATTAAATTGAAATTGTTTCCTTTCTCATTAAGAGGAAGAGCTAAAGATTGGTTGCTATCTCTCGCCTAAGAATAGTATTGATTCCTGGACTAAATGCAAGGATGCTTTTATTGGTAGATATTATCCCCTGCTAAAATTATATCTTTGAGGAGTAGCATAATGAATTTTAAACAATTGGATAATGAACATGTTGCTCAAGCTTGGGAAAGAATGAAATCTTTGGTTAAAAATTTCCCAACCCATGGACTCGACTACTTGGATGATCATCCAAACCTTCTATGCAGGACTAAATTTTTCTTCGCGGAATTTATTGGATTCAGCTGCTGGAGGTACCTTTATGTCCATCACTCTTGGTGAAGCAACAAAGCTCCTTGATAATATGATGATTAATTACTCTGAATGGCACACGGAAAGAGCTCCACAAGGTAAGAAGGTAAATTATGTTGAAGAATCCTCTTCCTTGAATGATAAGATCGATGCTATTATGTCTATGCTTGTGAATGATAGGACTAATGTTGATCCTAATAATGTTCCGTTAGCTTCATTAGTTGCCCAAGAAGAACATGTTGATGTAAACTTCATTACAAATAGTAATTTCAACAACAATGCTTATCGGAACAATTCTAGTAATAACTATAGGCCATATCCTTATAATAATGGTAACGGTTATGCTAATTCTTATGGGAATTCTTACAACAATAATAGGAATACACCCCCTGGACTTGAAGCTATGCTTAAAGAATTTATTAGTACACAAACTCGCCTTTAACAAATCTGTTGAGGAAAAGCTTAATAAAATTGATATTCTCGCTTCTAAGGTTGATAGTCTTGCCTCTGATGTTGATCTTTTGAAATCGAAAGTTATGCCTAATAAGGATATTGAAAATAAAATTGTTACTACAGCAAATGCCATCCAAGTTAGAATTAATGAGAATATAAGATTGGTGGCTGAATTGCGTGCTAGGTGGGATAGAGAAGAAAATGAAAAACTAGCTAAAGAGAGTAATGTAGCTAAAGTTTGGACTATTACCACCACTAGCAATGCTAATGATTCACATGTTGCTGCACCTCCTACTATCAATGATAAAATAATTGGAGTTGGCAATGTTTCTACTCCTAGTGCAAAGCGCGCAAAATTACTCGAAACCGCTAAAACTGCTGAAACCGCCCGTGATAAAACTCGCTGAAATTTTTTCCAACATTGGGGATGATGATCCCATTGCTGTAGCTCATAATGATTTAGATTTTGATGATTGCCACATCTCTGAAGTTATAAAGTTCTTACAAAAACTTGCTAAGAGTCCCAATGCTAGCACTGTAAACTTGGCTTTCACAAAACATATTACAAATGCTCTCATAAAAGCTAGAGAAAAGAAACTAAAACTTGAAACTTCTATTCCTAGAAAGCTAGAAGATGGTTGGGAGCCCATCATTAAAATGAGGGTCAATGATTTTGATTGTAATGCTTTATGTGATCTTGGTGCAAGTATTTCTGTTATGCTTAAGAAAGTCTATGATATGCTTGACTTGCCACCATTGAAAAATTGTTATTTGGATGTTAATCTCGCTGATAATGCTAAAAAGAAGCCTTTGGGGAGAATTGATAATGTTCATATTATGGTTAACAATAACCTTGTCCCCGTTGATTTTGTTGTCTTGGATATTGAATGCAATGCATCTTGCCCCATTATATTGGGAAGACCTTTTCTTCGAACCGTTGGTGCTACTATTGATATGAAGGAAGGTAATATTAAATATC
The DNA here is from genome assembly GCF_022539505.1 of Lolium rigidum. NCBI lineage: Eukaryota > Viridiplantae > Streptophyta > Magnoliopsida > Poales > Poaceae > Lolium > Lolium rigidum. The sequence continues at coordinate 28,409,266 of NC_061513.1, read as the reverse complement.
AATTTCCTCTCAAGAAAGTTATGGAACACTTCCCTAGAAAGAGAATGAAGTTACCTTATGATTCTATTATTAGAACAAATTATGATGTTGATGCTTCGTCTCTTGATGTTACTTGATATACACTTTCGCGCCTAGCTGAAAGGCGTTAAAGAAAAGCGCTTATGGGAGACAACCCATGTTTTTACTACAGTATTTTTGTTTTATATTTGAGTCTTGGAAGTTGTTTACTACTGTAGCAACCTCTCCTTATCTTAGTTTTATGTTTTGTTGTGTCAAGTAAAGTCTTTGATAGTAAAGTGAATACTAGATTTGGATTACTGCGCAGAAACAGATTTCTTTGCTGTCACGAATCTGGGTCTAATTCTCTGTAGGTAACTCAATAAAATTATGCCAATTTACGTGAGTGATCCTCAGATATGTACGCAACTTTCATTCAATTTGGGAATTTTCATTTGAGCAAGTCTGGTGCCTCAATAAAATCCATCTTTACGGACTGTTCTGTTTTGACAGATTCTGCCTTTTATTTCGCATTGCCTCTTTTGCTATGTTGGATGAATTTCTTTGATCCATTAATGTCCAAGTAGCTTTATGCAATGTCCAGAAGTGTTAAGAATTATTGTGTCACCTCTGAACATGTTAATTTTTATTGTGCACTAACCCTCTAATGAGTTGTTTCGAGTTTGGTGTGGAGGAAGTTTTCAAGGATCAAGAGAGGAGTATGATACAATATGATCAAGGAGAGTGAAAGCTCTAAGCTTGGGGATGCCCCGGTGGTTCACCCCTGCATATTCTAAGAAGACTCAAGCGTCTAAGCTTGGGGATGCCCAAGGCATCCCCTTCTTCATCGACAACATTATCAGGTTCCTCCCCTGAAACTATATTTTTATTCCGTCACATCTTATGTGCTTTGCTTGGAGCGTCAGTTTGTTTTTATTTTTGTTTTGTTTGAATAAAATGGATCCTAGCATTCACTGTATGGGAGAGAGACACGCTCCGCTGTAGCATATGGACAAGTATGTCCTTAGGCTTTACTCATAATATTCATGGCGAAGTTTCTTCTTCGTTAAATTGTTATATGGTTGGAATTGGAAAATGCTACATGTAGTAATTCTAAAATGTCTTGAATAATTTGATACTTGGCAATTGTTGTGCTCATGTTTAAGCTCTTGCATCATATACTTTGCACCCATTAATGAAGAAACACCTAGAGCTTGCTAAAATTTGGTTTGCATATTTGGTCTCTCTAAAGCCTAGATAATTTCTAGTATTGAGTTTTGAACAACAAGGAAGACGGTGTAGAGTCTTATAATGTTTACAATATGTCTTTTATGTGAGTTTTTCTGCACCGTTCATCCTTGTGTTTGTTTCAAATAACCTTGCTAGCCTAAACCTTGTATCGAGAGGGAATACTTCTCATGCATCCAAAATCCTTGAGCCAACCACTATGCCATTTGTGTCCACCATACCTACCTACTACATGGTATTTCTCCGCCATTCCAAAGTAAATTGCTTGAGTGCTACCTTTAAAATTCCATCATTCACCTTTGCAATATATAGCTCATGGGACAAATAGCTTAAAAACTATTGTGGTATTGAATATGTACTTATGCACTTTATCTCTTATTAAGTTGCTTGTTGTGCGATAACCATGTTTCGGGGACGCCATCAACTATTCTTTGTTGAATATCATGTGAGTTGCTATGCATGTCCGTCTTGTCTGAAGTAAGAGAGATCTACCACCTTAATGGTTGGAGCATGCATATTGTTAGAGAAGAACATTGGGCCGCTAACTAAAGCCATGATTCATGGTGGAAGTTTCAGTTTTGGACATATATCCTCAATCTCATATGAGAGTAATAATTGTTGCCACATGCTTATGCATTAAAGAGGAGTCCATTATCTCGTTGTCCATGTTGTCCCGTATGGATGTCTAAGTTGAGAATAATCAAAAGCGAGAAATCCAAAATGCGAGCTTTCTCCTTAGACCTTTGTACAGAGCGGCATGGAGGTACCCCATTGTGACACTTGGTTAAAACATGTGTATTGCGATGATCCGGTAGTCCAAGCTAATTAGGACAAGGTGCGGGCACTATTAGTATACTATGCATGAGGCTTGCAACTTGTAAGATATAATTTACATAACTCATATGCTTTATTACTACCGTTGACAAAATTGTTTCATGTTTTCAAAATAAAAGCTCTAGCACAAATATAGCAATCGATGCTTTCCTCTTTGAAGGACCATTTCTTTTACTTTTATGTTGAGTCAGTTCACCTATTTCTCTCCACCTCAAGAAGCAAACACTTGTGTGAACTATGCATTGATTCCTACATACTTGCATATTGCACTTGTTATATTACTCTATGTTGACAATTATCCATGAGATACACATGTTATAAGTTGAAAGCAACCGCTGAAACTTAATCTTCCTTTGTGTTGTTTCAATACCTTTACTTTAATTTATTGCTTTATGAGTTAACTCTTATGCAAGACTTATTGATGCTTGTCTTGAAGTACTATTCATGAAAAGTCTTTGCTTTATGATTCACTTGTTTACTCATGTCATTACCATTGTTTTGATCGCTGCATTCATTACATATGTTTACAAATAGTATGATCAAGGTTATGATGGCATGTCACTTCGAAATTATCTTTGTTATCATTTTACCTGCTCGGGACGAGCAGAACTAAGCTTGGGGATGCTGATACGTCTCCGACGTATCGATAATTTCTTATGTTCCATGCCACATTATGATATCTACATGTTTTATGCACACTTTATGTCATATTCGTGCATTTTCTGGAACTAACCTATTAACAAGATGCCGAAGAGCCGCTGTCGTTTTCTCGTTGTTTTTGGTTTCGTAAATCCTAGTAACGAAATATTCTCGGAATTGGACGAAATCAACGCCCGTGGTCCTATTTTGCCACGAAGCTTCCGGAAGACCGAAGGAGAGTCGAAGTGGGGCCACGAGGTGGCGACACACCAGGGCGGCGCGGCCCGGGCCCCGGCCGCACCGGCCTGTGGTGTGGGCCCCTCGTGCCGCCTCTTACCTCGCCCTTCCACCTACAAATAGCCTCCGTCGCGAAACCCCCAGTACCGAGAGCCACGATACGGAAAACCTTACTGAGACGCCGCCGCCGCCAATCCCATCTCAGGAGATTCTGGAGATCTCCTCCGGCACCCTGCCGGAGAGGGGATTCATCTCCCGGAGGAATCTTCACCACCATGGTCGCCTCCGGAGTGATGAGTGAGTAGCTCACCCCTGGACTATGGGTCCATAGCAGTAGCTAGATGGTTGTCTTCTCCTCATTGTGCTTCATTGTTGGATCTTGTGAGCTGCCTAACATGATCAAGATCATCTATCCGTAATACTATATGTTGTGTTTGTCGGGATCCGATGGATAGAGAATACTATGTTATGTTAATTATCAAGTTATTACCTATGTGTTGTTTAAGATCTTGCATGCTCTCCGTTATTAGTAGAGGCTCGGCCAAGTTTTCGCTATTAACTCCAAGAGGGAGTATTTATGCTCGATAGTGGGTTCATGTCTCCGTGAATCCGGGGAGTGACAGAAACCCCTAAGGTTATGGATGTCTTGTTGCCACTAGGGATAAAACATTGATGCTATGTCCGAGGATGTAGTTATTGATTACATTACGCACCATACTTAATGCAATTGTCTGTTGTTTAGCAACTTAATACTGGAAGGGGTTCAGACGATAACCTGAAGGTGGACTTTTTAGGCATAGATGCATGCTGGATAGCGGTCTATGTACCTTGTCGTAATGCCCAATTAAATCTCACTATATTTATCATGACATGTATGTGCATTGTTATGCCCTCTCTATTTGTCAATTGCCCGACTGTAATTTGTTCACCCAACATGCTTTTATCTTATGGGAGAGACACCTCTAGTGAACTGTGGACCCCGGTCCTATTCTTTACATCGCATACAATCTCATCGCAATACTTGTTTTACTGTTTTCTGCAAACAATCATCTTCCACACAATACGGTTAATCCTTTGTTACAGCAAGCCGGTGAGATTGACAACCTCACTGTTTCGTTGGGGCAAAGTACTTTGGTTGTGTTGTGCAGGTTCCACGTTGGCGCCGGAATCCCCGGTGTTGCGCCGCACTACATCCCGCCGCCATCAACCTTCAACGTGCTTCTTGGCTCCTCCTGGTTCGATAAACCTTGGTTTCTTTCCGAGGGAAAACTTGCTCGCTGTGCGCATCATACCTTCCTCTTGGGGTTCCCAACGAACGTGTGAGTTACACGCCATCGATAACGTGCAAGGACAAGGGCAAGTGTAAACCTGGCCCTCGCAAAAACCTCGAGCTCGCACCAAGTCTCGAATCTTCTTGGTATTCCCAAACTCAGACATCAGAGTCAACAGCGTAGGAGGGACCGCGTTCAAAGGGAACATAGTCCTCCAAATTACCCTTAGGGCTTTGTAGCACTTGTCGAAGAAATGGTGGACTTGTTGGACCCGATCCTGAAATTGTGCGACAGCCGAAGCCTTCGTGTGTTCCCGCCAGAAAATTTCTTCGGCTGATGACAGCTGGGTCAATGCGTGCACACGCTCGTGAATCCGCTTGTTCTCTTCCGCACGGTTCAAAGCTATGACTGGCAAAGGAATCAATAGAGGATCAGACAATGCATTGTTGACAAAAGAATGCAAGGACCAGGGAACTTACAGTTCAAACTTTTGGTGGCTTTATGCAGTTCAGTAAGAGCGTACCACTCTACTTCGGCTGCAATCTCGCTCTTCTTCTTGACAATGGCAGCTAAGGCGTAAGCGTTGCGCAGGTCCTTCTCCATCTGCGCGATCCAATCCTTCATACGTTGGATTCGGTCACCTTCAGGAAGAGCACCCGAAGAGTCGTCGACGAATGTGGGCACTGGGAAAACCTGCAAGAAACAGCGTTAAAAGGGATGTCGGATCGCATCAATTCAAGCATCCGACGTAACTCCCATCGGGAGAAATGCAAGTGAAAATATCATAACAAGGGTGTATTAGCAACATTGCTAGCACGGAGTTTATTACAAACATAAGTTTTGCGACAGAACATTGTTCTACATCAGCTCAAAGAGAAGTTTTGTTACAAAAATCAAAGGGCTTGGGTCTGAGTCGATAAACTGGGACCAGCCGATGTCCTCCTGGAAGAAACCAGCTCAAGGAGCTGGCGTGCACACTTATGGGCCGACGCTTTGAAGACGCTTAAATCAATGAACCGCCCATCTTGCTCTTTCGGCAGCTCCTTGGACATCTCTTCAATATCGGCCTTGAAGCCATGACCCATCATAAGTTGGAAGGCTAGGAGGGCACCATAGGTACGCGAAGCGCGTTTGAATACCTCGATAACATCCTTGGTGTCAACTGCGAAGGCGTCGATCAGCTGCCCCAGAGTCTTGTCTTGACTGATCTTGGGGAAGATCATCGAGTGCATCCGCGCCATGGCACCTTTCCCCTTTTCAAGAAGCTCCCGTGTAAGCTGGTGGGAGGCGAGGGTCATCGTTACACCATTTGCCGGAGAGTTGTTTGGAATCCTGTCCAAAGCATTGGCAGGGATGTCGGCGGCCTCTGCAAGAGAGTTGAACAAAATGAATCAAAACCATAAGTACAATAATCGACAGAGAAGCACAAAAAGAGATTGCCAAGCAAAGCTAACGAAGACTGGCGAAGGAGTTCATCTTTTTCAGCTGCCTGAGCTTCGGCAGCCAGCCTCGATGCTTCCTCTTCCTTCAGCTTCTCCTTCAGCTTGCCCAGTTCCTCCTTCAGGGAGTCGACTTCTTGGCGAGCTGTGGCGGCCTTTTTAATGGCGCCATCCAACTTCAAGGAAGAAGATTTAACTTCCTCTTGCAGCCGAACCTTGTCCACTTCCAGAGAAGTAAACTGAGAGGCAAAAGCCTCCAAAGAAGATATGACGCCCCGTAGATCCTTAAGGAAAAGAGAAAAAGAGGATATTTGACGAAGAATCATTAAACAAGGTGCGCACCAGGAAAATTCGCGTTGTAATCAAAAAAGGACTTACAGAAGGAGGAGTCACGGCGGCGGCAGTTGAAGGAACATCTTTAGCCTTAGAAAGGGAGGAAGCTGTCGATACCTGAGCCGCGGGGGCTGCCTTAGGAGCTGAAGCTTCGGAAACCGCAACGTCCGGTGGAGCAGCGCCAGATTTGGCTTTCTTAGACGGAGGCTCAATGAAACCTTCGTCACTCAAAAGGAAATGATTGACAGAAGTTATGAAAAGAATGCGAGAAATAAAAGGACAAAATATGGCTTCAGGGAAGAAGGTGCTTACATATCGAAGAGATCGTCTTCATCGGCAAAGCCGCCGGTTGATCTCTTCACGGGTGAAGCCCTGGTCTCCTCCACAGCCTGCATTAAAAAGGCATCACGATCAGCGTCATCATCACGCACGGATCCTCTCGTGTCGCAAGCATCATCGGGCGAGGAAGGAAGATCGGTGTGAACAGCTTTCGAATCTATCGGATCATCGTGTTCGCTCTCTGGGCCTGTGTGCTCGACAGTGTGAAAATCAACAGGGACTGAGGAGCCTCTTCCCTCAGAAGTATCATTCGGCGAATCATGCAAGTTTCCAGAGACTATGGGGATCTGTCGAAGAGAAGAACAAATAAGAATAATAGTAATTATGTTGACTAAGTGGAAGCAGCGTAATAAGGATATGAGAAGGAAAGATACCTCTGATGGTGGATGATCGGCATCAAGGGGAGTATAAGAAGATATCAACGGAATCGAGTCTTCCTGACTAAAGAGAGTAAGGCGACGGACTTCGTCAAGCAGCTCCTTTTCCGACAATTCAGCGATATTTATCCTGGTTTCATCCTTTGCACCCGAATACAACCACATCGGGCGGATTCTGGCCATGACTGGTTGGACTCGACGCTTCAAGAACACCGCTGCTACCTCTGTACCGATCATAGTTTGACCATCAGCCTCTTTGATTCGAAGAAATTTGGCGAATAATTCGTCGGCCGCTGTCTTTTCGTTGGGAGAGAGAATGTTCTTCCAAGAATCCTTCGGCTTGGCTTCAAGGACATCGACAAAGCAAGGAAGCTGGGACTCGGTTGTTGAAGAGTCCTTGGCATAAAACCATTTCAGTCTCCATCCTTGCACGGATTCTCTCATTGGGAAACCGAAATAGTTAACCTCTGAACGAGCCACAAACCCCACTCCTCCGATGACAAAGGATCCATTACTACTGCTGTACCTCTTAACATAAAAGATCTTTTTCCACAACCCAAAATGGGGCTCAATGCCCAAGAACGCTTCACAGAGGGTGATCAACACAGCAACGTGAAGGATTGAGTTAGGGGTGAGTTGCCACAGTTGGATTTCGTAAGTCCGCAGAAGATGGTGAAGAAATTCATGAGCAGGAAGCGAGAGACCCCGATACAGGAATGACAGGAACACCACGGGAAAACCAGCAGGGGGATTGGGCCGAGAAATCGCACCTGGAAGAATCACGTTCCCCTCGTCAGAGGAGACTAACCCAAGGCTTCGGGCCCTTTTTTCATCACGCTTCGTGATGGAGGATGCTAGCCAATCCCCAGGTTTGGCTATCGGGCCTGGCGGCGCTGGCGGCGCCGGAGCTGGAGGAGGAGCATCTGGAGCGCTCCTCTTCGGAAGATTCGAGGAGGATTTGGCGGCGGCGCCACCGCTAGTAGAACTGGCGGCGGCAGTGAGGCTCTTCTTCTTCACCATTGCGAGATCTGGGGAAGATCGGAAAAGCGGTGGTGGCGGCGCAGCAGTTGCAAAGGAAGGAAGAAGAAGAAGGGCGAGGAGATGCTACGGCAAGTGTGGAGAAGATTAGAGATTTTCGTCTTTTGGAGATTTTAAGAAAGGGAGAACTCGAGGGCTGTGTAGGCACGTGTCATTGCTACCAGTCCATTAAGGAGATCTTTTTCCATTGATGGCTGCGGGAATCGAGGGGGCGCCTTGGTAACCGTACGAGAAGGGCGGATATTGCTTAAAAATAGGGCCAGACAGAGAAAGGATGGGCCCAGCGGGTCGCGTCTTATCAGTTAAAATCAAGATGTCAGTAAAACGTCATCAATGACGTCGTGAAGAAGGCTCGAAGCATTCAAAGGAATAAAAAGGTATCGGATGGTGAACTTGAGTCTACGCACGGATTGCAAGCATCCGTACCTAGACTCGGGGGCTACTCCCATCGGGAGCGCATGACGCGCACCCGACAGAATGAGGAGTCGAAGGAAAAAAGGATTGAAGAAAAATCAGCTCGAGTCTGCACTCGGTTGCAAGCACCCGCGTTCAGACTCGGGGGCTACTCCCATCGGGAGCGCGTGACGCGCACCCGACAGAACTTTTTTGCACTCCAGGATCATGCCCCGGGACTTGATTCTGTGTAGAGTAACGTTGTTTTGCCATCGGTAGTTAACCAACAAAAGTTGGGCACGTTACTCATTATCCCTTGCATGCGGAAAATATATCGGATGACCTATGAAGGCTTGCAGAAAAACTTCGGCAGAGCAAAATGTTCGAGTGGTACAACTTGAGTCTACGCACGGATTGCAAGCATCCGTACATAGACTCGGGGGCTACTCCCATCGGGAGCGCTGACGCGCACCCGATAGAAGAAGATGATGCTGCTTCAAGATGAACAAGGACAATCAAGGAGAAGAACATCAGAAGGAGACATGCTTTAGTCCCCACCCGAACTATGTTCAGCTAGACACTCGGGGGCTACTGACGTGGGCATTACCCTTCGGGTAACCGACATTGCCCTATCCCGTATTGTTTAGTTGGAGGCCCATGAAGGCACTTGGATGGCGCACCAGAAGATTCCTTGACGAGCAAGACAAAGAAGCGGTCGAACAAGAAAATATTAGATTTAAAACTACTGTAAACCTAGTCGTACTCGGGTAGACCTCTTGAGACCTGGCCTCCCATATAAAGGCCAGGAGAGGGGCTGCCGAGGGACAGAATCAATCTTAGCAATCTTAGCCACCAAAAAGTCCGGAGCTAGGTCGCGGCAGCACTTAGCATCTCGACGAGTTCTCAACCGAACTATTCGGCACCCCATTGTAACCCAATATCTTCATAATCAAGAACGAGACGAGGCAGGACGTAAGGGTTTTACCTCATCGAGGGCCCCGAACCTGGGTAAATCGCTCTCCCCGCTTGTCTGTGAACCGACGTCTCGTGTCAGCTTGCAGGATTCCGTCAACCCTAAGCCCCAATCGGAGGGCATTGCCGAGGAGTACCCTCGACAGCGGTCGCAGGTTTCCGGCGGGTGGCGTGGGGGCTGCTCGCGCGGCATGAATAAAGGTGGTGGTCCTAGGATCTCTCTCGCGCCAAGACGAAGATCTACCTTATGCATGTCCGTCTGGATTTGGCTGGATGTTGAGTTCCGGAAGGCTCCACTAGCAAATGTAACAGTGCTCGTTCCTGGAGTTTGCTGGTTTGGGAGGTATTCGGTCGTGTGCATCCATGATTTTATTCCGATCATTTGGTTCTAGAGGGAGCGACGCGAAGCTCTTTTCTGTGTTGCCAGCAGATGACATTCTAGTCCATGGTGTATCGGAGACGGAGAAGTTCTTGAAGCCCGGATTGGAGGACTAGCAGCGAAGGATCGAGTCATGGTGTTGTTGAGAGATTTGCTTGGTATTCTGGGTCTCGTAACAGCAGTATGCAAGTGGGGGCAACAGCACGGGTGAATTTCAGAGTTTTACCTTTCACTGTGAAAATCCAAGATCTGGCTTAATTGGTTGTGCCTGGCAATGGTCTTGTTGAAGATATTGTTTTGAGAGCGGGGACTATCTCCAGGGTGAAAACCTAAGATCTTTTGATCGAGCGACGACGACGCTTGTGCACTGTTTCCTTCTAGGAGGCGTCGCTTGTGAAAAGACTGGATTTCAGGTGTTGTCTTGGTGGTGGTTGACTGTTGTTGCTAGGACTAGAGTACCATAGCGGGGCTTTTTTTCTTAGTTTTGTTTTTCTTTTTTGGTTGTGTGCATCCGTACTACTATTAGGGTACTGCGTTGTTGCAGAAGCTGGGTGTAATTGGTATCTATCGATATTAATATATTCCCTTTATCGAAAAAAATTGAATCAGTTTTTTTGGACTCAGCTCATGTAGAATTACATCCGTTTGTTAATACATATTAGTGTATATACTTATTTATTAGTGTTTGCGTCTATGTTTCGTAAAAAAAAAAGTAGAAACGGCGGAGGAGTAAAAAAAAAAACACAGTGAGCAGTAGATGGGGCTAATCTTCTTCAGTACCACCCGACCGGCCGGGTAGTGCCGAAGCCCGGCCCAACGCTTCTCTGGTTTGGTGTGTTTTCGTTCCTCCCTCCCTTCCTCGCTCCCTCCTGCCGCGCCGCCATGGGCGTCCTTTCCTCGTCCCCCGCTCTCCTCCGACAAGCCGCCGCCCTCGTCTCCGGCGCGGGCCGCCGCTGCTCCAGGCCATCCGCGCCCTCTCACCTCGGCCGCCTACCCATCCAGGTGCTTGCTCATCTCCACTCCCCACTCCCCCTCGCTCCCTACAGCGTTTTGTCCCATGTGTGGACAATAGCTTCCATTACTCTGCGCCTGCGGTGCGAGCACCTCAGTAGTATTGCTGTTGCTTCTCTTGAAACATCAATCTCTGGAATGCTTCATTTGCTCATAGGTTGCAGTACGCTGTACGCATGTAAAATCCTAACGCTGGCCACTTTTCTTCTCTGCTATTTGCTAGAATGGGGCAAGCGACGCATACCGTCGGTTCTGGTCACGAGGCTGTCTCATGTCAACCACAGGTACGGCTGATGTTTGCTTTATTCTGATTACTGCTTGGCATTTATGTTGTAAAATTATCCAGCATTCCTTTCTCCTTCTAAATGGGTGAGTATGACCTTCAAAGTTTGCATGTTTTGTATACCGAGTATTGTCAGTGTCCTGTTTTCGGCACGAAAAAGGAGCAAAGATCAAACTGCTGTGTCCATCAAATACATATTCTGCATCGCCTTTCCCCAAGTGTCGCGTTATTGTGTCTGCACAAACCATATGGTTAAACTATACTACTCCCTCCATTCAGGCCTTTTATCTTTTCTCGTATATGCATGCATCTACACGCATTTAACTGTGCAGGTTCACTCATTTTGGTCCGTGTCTAGTCCACTTTGAAATATCTAAAAGGTCTTAAATTAGTCAAAAGAGGTGGTAGTATTCTAGTGGATACCTGATGCTTACCTGAGGTGGTAGTATTTTTTTTTTGGTTCCATAACTATATCAACTGCCTTCCTTATGAGTTACGCATTTACTCAGGAATCTGTGCAAAATTTCAGTTGATATGCAGCTAGACTACGAAAGTGATCCCCCACCAGATGATGCGAAAACTTTCGAGAAAGAGTCAACACTGAATGGTGCCGTCTCTCAACTCGCAAGTGATTTTGATAGAGATTCCAATCTCACTTTGGAGCGCTTCTCCCGGACAAGGCGTGCATCTGTCATTTCAACCGGTTCACTTAAGCTTGATCTCGCTCTTGGCATTGGAGGATTACCAAAGGTTATATAATGCTTTTACATATTGTTCAGAACTAAGTATCTACACAATCTAAGCATGCTTCATTATTATTTAATTACTTGTACTATCACACCTGGACTTGACATTTCCCACTCATATTAGGCAGAAAAGTTCAGACAACCTTTGTGTGTCCTGTTGCTGTACACTATACATCAATTCCCTGTTTCTGTCAGCAGTAACAAGTCTATATGGTACTGGGTCTATTTTGCTGTTCTTTGCATCTTTTGAATTTTGATGCACATCTACCCTATGCATTGGTTTAACCATTGTGATAACTTTAACCGGTTCATTCAGTGGCAAAGAACCTTTCCTTCACTGTTTCTAAACATCATGTCTTGCATGTTGGTTATGATTGTTATTTTTCTTTTGACTGGACACCCAAGAATCACCTTTTTTCTTCAGCATCTCTAGAAGAATCTATACAGAATCACAGACACAGCTTCATCATGTATCCTTGGGTTTATATTTATATTTCAAATTGGATTTTAGTTGCCCCTGTTTGACAAATTACTGATTGAAGTTGTTTGGCAGGGTAGAATGGTTGAAATATTTGGGAAAGAGTCATCTGGAAAGACAACACTTGCACTTCATGTTGTGAAGGAAGCCCAGAAGAATGGAGGTTGATATTTCTATTGTGATTCCTGGAGTTTTTTATTCATTTATCAAATTGTCTAGCCTCCTTTATCCTTCACATATTTACTTTGCTTCAACGACCCTTGAGAACAAGAAGTCTGTGTATGATTACTGTCTTGTACTCTTGTGCACTCCTGAAATTTGTTTCGCCATCTTGAATTCTTATTGCTGCTTTGAAATCATTAAAAAATCTGTTGTACAACTTTGAGATGGTTTACTTAGCATTGTTAGTAACCTCTCGGCGTGAACTGTAGGAGAAGTTGGATCTTTAGTAGTATTAAGAAGTAAGAATGGCTTCCACACTTGTCAGTCTTTAAAGTTCTCACTGGCATGCATTAGTAATAAATATCTGCAAATTGTATACTTGGAAACACTGTTCATATTCGAAATGTCTTTTTATGCATTGTCACAATACTGTCTACTAATATTTCAGTACATCAAGTCTCAGTAGCAATTTTCTTCCAACTGTTAAATTATCCTTCTTATGAAGTACTTTCATTGAGCTTTTCTGTGAATATTTATCCTTACTTTGTGTTTGGTTCATTGTTAGTTGATATGTTTTCCATCTTATTGTAAAGTGGAGTGTCTGATCAACATTTGCGGTTCCCAATATTTGCAGGTTATTGTGCTTATATTGATGCAGAAAATGCTTTCAACACTTCAGTTGCAGAAGCAATTGGTGTGGACATTGATAAACTCCTAATAGCTCAACCTGATTCTGCTGAAAACTCCTTAAGCATAGTGAACACTCTTGTTGGTGGATCCATTGATGTTGTTGTCGTGGATAGTGTATGCTACTTCACCGTGCCACTCTCAGATAGCTTTCTGTTTTCTGTTATAGTCTATAGGTAGAAGAATACTTACATTGGCATCGATGATATGAATTGAATCATGAATATTGTGCATTCCCTAGCAATATAGCAGAGCATGCATTCTGTAGTTTATATGACAGCTGGACTGTGTTAATTCTGTGATAGCATCAATGATATGAACTGAATCTTGAAAATCATGCATTGCGTAGTAATACAAAAGAAGAGCATACATCAGTAGTTCCTCTGTTGATTCCATGATTTAAGATTAGGAACTATAATTGGAAGATCTATTAATCTGCATTTTTTAAGCATTCTGCGTCTAGCACTGTCTGGACATGCTATGTTCTTTATTTTTCAAATATGCAATGCATCACTAACTATTGCTTAGTTTTCCAAATTTGTGTACTCCATATTTAAGCTATGTTACATTACCTTGTTATTAATTAATGGATTAATGACAGGTGGCAGCACTTCTTCCCAAATGTGAACTTGAAGGTGAAATACACATGAAATATGCAGACCTACAATCCCGTTTAATGACTCGGGCACTTCGAAAAATTCAATACACATTAAGTCGCTCAGAAACACTTATTATTTTTGTGAATCAGGTATAGAATTAATTGTGTTCCTTGTTGTTGACTCATAACATCAGAGATCACCTTGGTTCCTTGAGACCCTTATTCCTGGTTCCCACACTGTTTATCAGATGTTATTGATCCAGTAATTGTTTTAGTTTGTACTGTTTCCTGTTGTTCCAATAAGAAACCTATTATAACAAATCTCCTGCAATTATAATTGATCATTTCTCCATGTAGGCACAAAGTTAAATATGCTATGTTATGTTCTTTTAAACCTAATCTTCAAAATGAAATGGGTTTGAACTGAAATTTGATAACTCGGTACTGGCTTGCTTTAGTTGGGAAAATATATTATTCTAGTACTGATTACTGAAAGCCTCAAACTATGTCACCATGCCACCCATATCAGAGTGAACTCCTGCTATTGTTTTTTCCTTCCTGCTGATGACGATCTGAAATTTCATACTAATTGTGTTGCAGCTTTAACAGATTTTTTAGTCCTTAGTCTTCTTATCATACTAATATAAACACAAAAGTCTCCATGAGCTATAGATTTCTTTAACATTGGGGCTATGATGCTGCTGCCATAGTTCGTTCTTCGTTAGCTTTATTGATTGGTTATATTTATAGGTTAGAACAAGGCGGGATCCATTTTCTGGTCTCTACAAGGAGACGACCTGTGGTGGCAATGCATTAGGGTTCTATTCAGCAGTCAGAATGCGGACTTCGAGAAGGAAACTGCGCTATAGCGAAGACCAGGTATTACGCATAGACTTCATGATTCTTACCCTTGGCTGATAGCACTAGAGAAAAATAATAGTTTAAAATAGCGGGCTATTTCATTTAGCCGCGGCATTTTCATAAGCTAAGAATAGCCTAGCTATAGCGGGCCAATCCATTTAGGCTTTTTTTTAAAAAAAATAGGGAAAATTGCAGTCAAATGTTGCCAAAACTAAAGAAAACTATGACTCAAACATGATTTGAGGTACAACTCATTCAACTATTCAGCACAAACAAATACTCAACTATTCAAGTCACAAGTTTTCTCCAATCAGATTGAACACAAATTCAGGAAACATGAAATAAATAGGACAAGAGAAGAGAAATTCATAAAACTGGGATTTTAGCGGCTAAATTAGAGGCTAATTAGAGCTTAATAAGGCTATTGCCGGCTATTAGCGGGTTTTCTCATTTAGCCTATAAATGGCATATCTGGAGAGGGAGCTCTCCCAAAAGGCTATAGCTGGGCTATAGCCGGCTATTTAAAACTTCGAGAAAAATACACATTGTTCTACTCAAGGTGTGAAGTACCCGTAACTTGACTATAATAGACCACCAGGTACATGTCAACTGTGCTATAATAGCACCAAATTGTGCCTTTTATAATAGACCACCAGGTACATGTCAACTGTGCTATAATAGCACCAAATTGTGCCTTTTCAGGCTACTGGCATCGGTATATCAGTTGAGATCATCAAGAACAAACTAGCTCCAGCAACTTTGAAGGAAGCTGGTATCGACATCAGGTTTGGTAGGGGAATCTGCTATGAATCAGAGATTCTGGAGATGGCTTCTTCCCATGGAGTTATTGTGAAGGAAGGGTGTGGGTATTGGATCAACGGCAAGTTACTGCCTGACAAGGGAGAAGCGGAGAAGTTCCTGCTTGAGAATGATGCCGTGGCAGATGACATCTGCAGTACCATGAGAAGCGAACTCTTTGAAAGGTGACAAACGAAGGCCACTGGAAATTGGATGTCCAAATTTTTTCTCCTCGCCAAATTGACACAATGTAAATATTGAAAATCCCAGGAATATTGTGTGTGGTCTGATTTTATTGCCCGATTTATTATTTATCTGGTGAAGTGAGGATGAGGGATGCATGACCAACTAGGGCTGATTGCCACCATCAGCCTGATAGGTACTGTGATACCACAAGGTGTAGATTTCTGCCCTCTGGAATTGTACTGTGACCACCGTAGTTGTTGTATCATGTGCTACTAGGGTACTTCCTGTGTAACTTCTAGGGTGCTAACACCAGAAAGATGAATAGAATGCACATGCAAGGAACAAGCGAACACAAGTTATACTGGTTATCCGTTCCAAATAATGTTGTTGAATAAAATTCGGATACATTATTCCTGCAGATTGCATGTGTTCACAATACCTACGAAAATGACAAAGAAAAGTTCAAATAGTGCGTAGACATACACCATCCTAGGTGGAAAACTCGCCTGTGTTGTATACATTTTACTTGTCTAGCTGCTAACTAGGAAAATATTTTCATAGTTTGTAGCTGATACTTAGCTTGGCTAGCTAACTAGGAAAATATTTTCATGTTTTGTAACCGAGACGGTAGATCGATCTCTAACAAGGAGAATTCCTGCTTCTGCCTATGCATCTTCTTCAACTCCAGGTCAAATACAATGGGCGGATCCCTGTACTCTTTATAATGTCGCGTGCGTACTACCTGCAGAAACACCACGTTGCCGGTCCTCTTCCCGGAGCCCTCGAAATCAATACGTTCATCTGGACCGCCGGTGATAGTAGGGTCCAGCGACCGCATCATCTCCTCCATGTCAATCACAGTCTCCAATGACCAACCACTGCCATCTGCCACTGAGGCTGGGAGCTGTAGCCACACAAACATCATGAACCCTTGAATGGCCAGCAGTTTCAGCAGTTTTTTGTCCGACGATGTTGCCAAGTAGAGGTTGTTGACATCATAGTCGTCACATTTTATGGACGGGAGCTTCACCGAGCCCATCTTCTCTGCGCCAAAATCGTATCTCAAGATGTTCTTGGCAAGATGCCCTGATAGCCAGTGGATAACGCCACCGTGGAGGATAGCGGGGTTGCCGCGCTGGTTGAGCGGCCACACATGGAAGTCGTTTTTTTCCCTCATATGTAACTAGCTCCCATGTACCACTACCACACGATGAAGCAGTATGTACTTTGATACCCCATCTGTAGATCTCAAAGACGAGCAGCATAAAGGAGTAGTCGATGCCGTCAGCGAAGGTGAGAAGCACACACTTGTGACTGCGGTTCTGATTGCTCCCAATCTCCGGCGGGTTGGAGAAGAATCTATGGATGCCGCCCATAGGGTCGTACACGCACAGGTTGTAAGGGTCAGATAGGGGTCGGTTTTTGATGTTTACATGGCGGAGGAGGACGAGGCTGTGACTAGACGAGAGGGGTTCGTAGTATTTGCCAAGGAGGGTCATAGGAGCTTTGCGTGACAAGAAGCGCGAGAGGTGGTTGTGGCAGAAGGACAAGGCGGCGGGGGTAGTCGGGTGAACCAGGGTGACATGCTTCTTGGTGTCGGTGCACAGATAGGCGAGGATCGATGGAGCCGCTTGGCTAATGCGGCGGAAGAAATGCGGGCTGAGGATGTCACGCCGGAAGCGCTTGCAGGTGGCGGCACAACGGATAAGGGTGCGGAGATCGATGCGTGCGGCGATCTCGAGCAGGATATCCCCTGGCAGCGTCCTCGCTATCGGGGTCTTACGCTTAGGCAGCGCACATGTCTTTTCTTGTCGGCTTTTCCTTGAAGGCGCCATGGCGTGCCTGTGCAGAGAGATCTATCCGGTAGTCTGCCCGTCGTTATGTATATTTATTTACCTATATACTATATATATATTGTATATTTATTTACCTATACTATATATATATTATGCAGAGAGAAAGAAGGAAAAGCAGGTAGAGTCGGCGATCGATCAGAATCAGGTAGAGTCGAATTACAAGAGGATTTTGCAATTTATTCGAGGTCGGACTCGCCAGGGAGTCAAAATCGTGGCTAATTTCGCGTCTCTGTCTACTCTGGTTTCCCCAATTCACGACGTACGAACTCGGTGCGTCCAAGTTTAATTGCTCTAAGCAGTTCGTGTAGGTTACTTTTTGTACTATCATAGTTATATCGGTTTCACCTAAGAATTTTACCATGTGCTTCATATAAAAGAAAAGAAGTCTATGCTGTGAAAAAACCTGTGGTTCCAAATTTTCATGCCACACCTGAGCTTGCGGAAATCTGAGTCACTTACGTAAGGCACAAGTAGTCAAGGTTAGTACCGTACCTGTCAAGTTTTATTTTAACTTGATTTGCAGATATTTGGAAGAAAAATATACGGAGTACCTGAGTTCAGTTCAAATACCACCGTGTAAGTTTTTTGTTACGGAAACTTACCATGTACGTTGTATATCAATCATACAGGGAAAGAACAAACAAGTAAAATCTTCCATATAGGCACCATATAAGCAGGCGGAGGGGCCACGTTCTTTCTTCCCTCGATCGGAAACGTCCGGGCGGCGATCGGCATCAAGATCACGGCGGTGACAATGGAGCACAGGGAAGCACTGCCGCGCGACGTGCTCGCCAGCATCCTCCGCCGCCTCTCGCCGCGGGACCTCGCCGTGTCCCGCTGCGTGCACACGGCGTGGCGCGCCCTCGTGGACCGCCGCCGGCTGCTGCGTCTCCGGGCCGAGGACCTTCCGCACTCCGTGGAAGGCATCTTCGCCAACTGCAACGGCTGCCCGCGGCCGTTCTTCCTCGGCCGGCCGTCCACTCAGCACCCTGGCGTCGACTACGGCAACCTACAATTCCTGCCCGACTACACCGACGGCTACAAAAAGATCGCAGGTCACTGCAACGGCCTTTTGCTCTACGGCTATATATGTGGGACGAGTTCTACTTCTGCATGCGTTGTTAACCCTGCCACACGACGGTGGGAGCACCTCCCCGCCATGCCTGCTGACAACGACGGGGAATGCCGGGCCGCATATCTCGCGTTCGACCCTACCGTGTCGCCGCACTACGAGGTGTTCATGATCCAGTCTAAGGATCTAGGACTGTTCCATTTAACCGACTGCGAAGAGGCGGGCGTGCCACAGGAGCAGCTCATCGAGGAAAGCTTCACTTTAAGTTGCACCTATTCGTCCAAAGTTCGGGGGTCCGTGGAGGTCCCACAACACTCGGAGGAATGGCCACCGCCCGTGTTGACGCTCGAGGTTTTTTCCTCGGGCACAGGACAATGGCATGAGAGGTCGTTTCTTCGGGAGGGCAGCGCTGTGACGAGAGTGGTTGAGGCGCGGGGTAGTTTGTGGTTCATGTGCTACGGTGGGTTCATTTCCGAAAGAAGATGGCGCTACAGCGTGTATTGTCACGGAGCATTACACGTGCTGCTTTTCCGCGGTGAATTTGTCATGAGGTAAACATCATGAACGCATATGAAGTTATATATCCCTTTGCCAACTCTACCACCATTCACATTGTTTATTTTTACACAAGCATTCAGAACTGTTGTTGACATTGTTGGTGACGTTTTCCGTAGGTTATCATCTTCTGATGGCAAATTCAGAGTAATAAAAACTCCAATAGATGCCAAGGAAAGCAAAGCTGGACAGAGCTACATTGGAAGATTAGGGAAGGATGTGTACTTTGCAAGTATTCATGATCGAATTCGGATTTGGACCCTGAGTGAATCAAGCGGTCAGATAGACTGGGTGCTGAAGAGTAACATCGGCCTTGAGCCATTTGCAAATATAACTCCGCTCCTTAAGGGACTTGACAGCCCCTGGATCTTAAATGATTATGAGGTTCTTGACAGATATGGTAATAACAAAAAGCTAGCCGAGGAGAATTTTGATTGGCACTCAGATTATGATGATTTTCTGGGTACCAACGATGCGGGTGGACATCTTCCTAAACTCTTTGACTTGATTGGATTTCACCCCTACAAAGAGATTGCCTTCTTCTTGGTGGATCGCTTCGAAGCAGTGGCTTACCATCTGGATAGCTCAAAAGTTCAGTACATAGGTTATCTACGTCCAATCTACGACAGTTATACGATGACGGTGGACGATACATTTCTATACACCCCGTGCAAGACCGGAGACCTTTCATAAAATGTAAACACAGTTGACGATTAAATTACATATATTTGTGTTGCGAGCTTGGTTTAAGGTTATAGTTTACTTGCTCTATATCGTTTTACGCGTGCCGTCTTTTTCCGTGAGTTTGTCTGCAGATACTTTGTATTGTGCATCCATTTTTTGTTCGTTCCATGGTTCAGCCTCATGCTACGGTTGTTCTTTTATTTTTTCAATTGCAAAGATGGCTCATGCATCCTTTGCGATTAGCCAAAACAAAACATAGACGCTCGACTATGAATAAGTGTTTGTGAAGGCCCTTTACATCGCAAACGGTTTTTGAGATGGAGCCGTGTGTGAAAATGAGGCCTTCGTAAATGTGTGCATTGTACAGGAATATCGCCCACCCTTGCATAGTGACGGTTGGGTAAACCTGTGTGACAGGCCAATTCAGCCGTGTGTGAAGACATGTTCTATACTAGTGATATATATATTCATGAACTAAACTGATAATCTCAAGACTCTTAAATTTGAAGTTAAATTTAGCAACATATATTTTCTTAAATAAATTTAATAAAATTTAAACAATCTTTTAAGAAATAGTTTTAGCAAAACAAAAGTATTTGTAATGATTAATACAAGATTTATATCACAAATATGTAACTTAGTATTTAGGTAGTATTATGAGGTATACCCGTAAAAACAAGATATATTTAGTGGAAATATCACTTACAAAGAGATAAAAATGTTAAGTATAAATACAAGGGAAGTATTGATGGTCAAAAAATAGTTTAATCGACATGCAATATGTTAGCGAAGTATTGATGAAATATACAAGGGAAGTATTGATGGTTGAAAATATGCAATATGTATGCTATGTGTACAATCAAGATTCCAATCACTATTTTTGTACATTTTGAGAAGAGTGGCAGGAAATTTTTATGGGCAAAAAAGGATGAATATACTCAAGGAAAATGTCTGGCTAGTTGGGATATGATATGCAAGGCAAAGGACCAAGGTGACCTGGGAGTTTTCAATCTAATAACGCAAAACAGAGCTCTACTCATGAAGAATTTATACAAATTTTATAACCACCATGATATCCCATGGGTGAACCTTATATGGCAAGCTTATTACTACAACAACAACATCCCTCACTTATGCAACAGGATTTTCTGGTGGAAAGATTGCCTCACCATGATAGATGATTTCAGAGGTATGACTTCATGTACCGTACATAAAGGAAATTCAGTATCTCTGCGGTATGATAAATGGGATAATGAGGGTAAAAAAGAGATCCAATACCCGCGCCTACTATCATTTGCAAAGAATGACATAATCAATATGCATGAGGCTACTAGCTTAGATCATATATATGATCTATTTCAATTACCACTCTCTATTGAAGCTCATCAAGAACTTAGGGACTTGCAATCGGATTTAAATGGAATTGTCAGCTCGGATCAATATGATACATGGAATAATGAAGTGGCCAAACCAATCCTTGATCTATGGAAGACATGCAACATTCCGAGACATAATTTTTTTTCCTGGTTGCTCTTGAATAACAGACTCAACACTAAAGATCTCATGTGCAGAAAGAATTTTTATGTTCAGTACAAAGACTGTGTATTATGTGATACATGCCTAGAGGAGACACTTATGCACCGATTCTTTGAATGCTCCTTCAGTCAAATTTTCTGGTGGGCTATTAGCATAGAATGGAATACAGATCTTCAGCTTATAAATATGATATCTGGTGCATGCCAGAGATACAAGCTGGATTTTATCATGGAAATTTTTATTTCTGGATGTTGGACTATCTCACATCATGTACCTCCATTTTTAAATCTTTCTGTGTCACCAATCTTCATAGGGCTAGACCTAGTTTGAAGGAAGGCATGACCTCCTGACTTGATACTTTGTGAATAGCTAGGACAGAATGTTTTGTTACCATCATCCTCTTGTAAATTTTCCACCCATTATAATATAACAATCGACAAGCAGTAGGGTTTTTGCCGTACTGTACAATTATCAAAAATGGTTGAAAAATAAATACAAGGGAAGTATTGATGATTTGAAAGTACCATTTCTTGGAATAAATAAAATTAAAAGCGTAAGATATTGTTTACAAAATTTATGCCCCAGAAATGAATAGAACAATGAATTGTTATCAAGGTGGTCAAAGAATTGGTTAGGCATCATAATGAGATAGTGCCTACCCATAAATGCTCACATAGTTTGTAGAAGTAAAACCTTAGACTGCTCATAGTGCGAGTAACATAGGTAGTAACATCACACATCCCAAAACATTTTAGTGACATGGCATGACAATAAATGAAGAAAGAGAGTGGGGTGGTAACTAGCTATGTTACCATAACATCACACTTCTCAAGACAAAATGAGTCTACAATCTAATAAATATAACATGCATGATACCACATATATATAACTACCCAATATGAAGGTAGTAACATAGGGTAGTAACATGCACCATGTTACTACTCTATGTTACTCCCCACTATAACTAGTCTTATAATTTTCCGATAATTCTTCTGAAAAAGCTAGGCCGCTGGACCCGTCCGAACCTGGCGTGATTTTTCCAGGAGATGATACAAATAATTATGTAAATCTCATCCTAGAGATTTTGGGATGCGGATAATATGCCCAGAGCCTTGAACTCACAAGCTATGATGTGAGAAACAAAAATATGTGGGTTCAGCTGATGCAAACTCTATAAATTTTGGAATGAATTTTCAAGTATATACAAAAGTAAGAGTAGTTTGTCATAAGCTGCCAGGACTTTGGATAGAATAATTTTCAAAAATCAGTTCGTCTCCAATCTTCCACAAAATGATATGCCTGTCTTGACAAAAAAAGCCATTCCATCTGTTACACGGGCAAACCACCTATATAATGAGTATCATGGGTCGATAGAGAAAACATCTCATGGGTCTAGAAATTTAAACAATATAGCATGGGTGATTCCATGTTTGACCCGAGTTCAGGAAAAGAAGAGGGACTAATGTCATCATGCAATCCAAACCGTTATGCTTATTCTTGTCCCTTCGACACACCTTAATTTCTCCTTCCCATTTACCACCTTTCCTCCCTATAGCGGCTCGGCCATATCTTTTTAAACATAAGGCCCTCTGGCCCAGCCGGCTTTATAAATAAAGCCATCCACGACAAACATAGTCATACAACAACATGTCCAGACACACACACCGCAGAAAAACCAATTTCGATCACCCGTGGATCAAGTTCGGAACGCACACATGGTACAAAGAAGGCACAACACCCCAGAAGACGTAGTCCTAGTGCATAGGGTTTGAGTCTCTCGCCTGCTCAGTCCTTTCCCACGGGTACAACCTCCCGACGTCGCCCACCACCACGTCCAGCATCGTGATGTCACTCTGTCTGAATAGAACCCTCCACTGTTGCATATAGTTAAGCATTTTATAAAAGACGTCAGCCGAGTTCCCAATCAAAGTCGCCTTCAATAGCTAGTTTGTTTCACACATTCTACAAAGTCCAACACTGTGCCGCGAAGGTAAACCAAAATAGCCTATGGAAGGGGCCGAAGAGGCCATGGGAAAGCACAAGAAAGTCCCCTGCTCAGGTGCCAATCACAGTGTAGGAGTTTCCTAACTTCAGACCACATAAGCCTCGCCATGGGGCACGAGAAGAAGATGTGGCTTCAATCCTCCGTCTCAAGGCATATGGAGAAAAATCCATTGGATGGGCCATTCCTTCTGGCAATTTTCTCGCCCGAAGGGAGCCTGCCTCTGATGAGTTACCAGAGGAAGATCTTGACCTTTGGGGCGACCCGAGTCTTCCAAACCTCCTTGAAACAGGTAACCGTCGCTCCCTGCAACAGGGCCAGATAAACCGATCTAGCGGTAAACTTCCCAGAGGGATCAAGGGACCACGAGATTGAATCCTGGAGGGTGGAGAGCGTCAGGTCCTACACCTCCCTACACATGTTATCCCATTCCACCCGCTCTATCAACCATAGTTGGCGGCGAAAATGTATGTGCCACTCCCCTGGATCCCCATCTAGGACACGCGCGTCTAGTATCGTCATCGTGGGCACGACACAACTTGAAAATACACGGGGGAATCTGGCGTGAAGTGACCCGGTCCCGTCCACCATTCGAGCCAGAAATGGGTGTTTCTCCCGTTACACATCCTATGCTTGGCCCCCAATTTAAAATACCATTTGATCTAAGGCATTCCAGAATTGGGAGCCGCGTATCGGCACCTCATCAGAGAAGAGGTCCCGACCACACATGTATTTAGCGCGAAGGAGGTTTGCCCGTAGCCCATCCACATTCTGATAAAGCTTCCAAATTCATTTAAGCATGAACCCATTGTTCATGGATTCGGTGTTCAGGATCCCCAGGCTGTCGAATGCCTTAGGTCTACACAGTCGCTGACAAGGGATTAACTCGTCAATGCCTACGTGTTGTAGACTTAGGGTTTTGATACGTCCAAAACCTATCTACTTCCCCAAACACTTTTGCTGTTGTTTGCCCTTTATTTTGTGTGTTTTGAATACAACTAACACGGACTAACGCTGTTTTCAGCAGAATTTCTCTGGTGTCTCGTTTTTGTGCAGAAATCCAACTTGCAGGAAAACTCCCGAAAAATATCGCAAAATCCATATTTCACCCGAAGACTCACGAAGCCAGAATACGAGATAGATGGGGGGCCACGAGGGGCCCACACCATCCCTAGGCGCGGCCCGTGCCTAGGGGTGGTCTGGCCGCCTCGACCACCCCCTCGACCTCTCTTTCGAACTATATAAAGCCTCTGACCTGAAAATACCGGGGGTTCGACGTTTTTCCAGAAAGAGTTCCGCTGCTTCGCTGCCACGAGAAACCGCAATCCGGGAACTAGAAACTCTATTCTGGCACCTGCCAGGACGGGAATTGGAGGAGATCATCGCCATCGCCATCACCGACGCATCTCCATTAACCATCCATGATTCCCCCATCCATGTGTGAGTAATTCACTGCTGTAGACTGTTGGGGATGTTAGGGATTGGATGAGATTGTTCATGTAATAGCAATAAGATTGTTAGGGGCATAGTGCCTCGTATCTGTGTTAGTATTTATGACATTGTTGCAACTTTTTGTGCTTAATCCTTGTCACTTTGGGCTCGAGTGCCATGATCTCAGATCTGAACATGTTATTGATTCATGAGGATAATTATTGTTTTTATCATACCTGCAAGTTGTATACACATATCGTTTGTCCGGAACCCGAGGCCCCAAGGTGACATTAATTGGGATAATCGAAGGGGGTGGCTATGATGGGAGAATTACGTGTGTTCATGAAGTGTTAATGCTTTGCTCCGATACTCTGTTAAAATGAGTACCTTAATTACTAGTAGATTCCCATGAGGCCCCGATGCAACGGGCTGGTAGGACAAAAGATGTCGTGCAAGTTTCTCATTGCGAGCACACACGACTAAAGAGGAACACACGCCTATGGTTATTTTATACTAGGATGATTTTATCATTGTTACATGCAAATGCCCATGTCTTGCTTATTATATGAACTATCTCATTCATGCAGCGCCCGTTCATCCATCCCTATGCCTACAATATTTTAATCATGATGTCTACTGCAATCATCACTACTGCTGTTTTTATTTTATTATTGCTGTTACTTCACTACTACCACTACTATAAAACTGTTACTACTGATAAACTGTTGAGAGCAAGTCTATTTCCAGGTGCAGGTGAATTGACAACTCATCTGTTAAAGCTTATAAATATTCTTTGGCTCCCCTTGTGTCGAATGAATAAATTTGGATTTTACTTCCCTTGAAGACTATTGCGGTCCCCTATACTTGAAGGTCATCAGGACTATTTTTGGCGCCGTTGCCGGGGAGCATAGATTTATTTATAAGCACACTTGAAGGTGATACTGTTCGCTGCAATTTTTATTATTATGAGCAAAGCTCGTGAATCGAATATCCGTATATTGTCATCCACTACAAGAAGAGGTACAACTCTGAACACCTCTGTTGCTTTTGATTCGCCATCTGTTATGAGTAAGTTTCTTACTCCACCACATCTACATGCTACACATACAGCTACTTCTGCTGAATCTGAAAATGTTTCTGATGATTTCGATGATGCTTCTATTGTGCTTGATAAGAGTGGTTCATTAGGTCATTTTCTAGATACTACAATTGCTAGAGCTAAACAAATTGAAAATACTGAAAATACTATTACACTTGTTAGCTCACCTGAGCCTAGAGGGGATCCTAGTGATGATCTTGATGAAACTTATATTGTACTTGATGATGAATTTATTGATGAATGTCATTCTACTAGAGATGCAAGTGCTATTAAAAATCTTCTTGCAAAACGAGCTGTTAGATATAAACTGTCACCTGATGCTAAGTTTGCCACATCTCCCATAAACATTAGAGATAAGGATTATGATTTCTCTTTGAATTTATCTTACATATCTATTGTTGAGAAAGAACCTTTTTGTGGTACTGAAAATGAAAGTGCTATGAAACATATGAATGAACTCTCTACTTTGAGCAATTTATTCTCCGATGATATTAAGATACGCACTTATTTTGTCACTAAAATTTTCCCTTTCTCTCTGAAAGGTGCAGCTAAAATTTGGTATGATAATTTATCTCCTGGATCTATTGATAGTCCTATTGGTTTGGTTAATGCTTTCTTTCAGAAATATTTCCCTTCTAGTCCTCAACATGCTGCTTTGAAGAAAATCTTTAACTTTGTGCATATAGAAGGAGAGAAATTGCCTGAATCTTGGGCAAGATTTTTTTTCTTTAATTAGAGCACTACCTATACATCCATTAGCTAAGAATGAACTCCTTGATATATTCTATAATGGACTAACTGTTGAATCTAGGATATACCTGAATATTTGTGTTGGTTGTGTTTTCAGGAAAAGAACTCCTGTTGAAGCTGAGAAATTATTGGCCAAAATAAGCCACAATTATGATGATTGGCTAAACCTGAGACGACACCAACACCGAAGAAAATGGGAATGATTGAATTAAATGATTGATAACGCGTGAAGCACACGTCCGTTGGGAACCCCAAGAGGAAGGTGTGATGCGTACAGCAGCAAGTTTTCCCTCAGTAAGAAACCATGGTTATCGAACCAGTAAGAGATGAAGGCCACGTAAAGGTTGTTGATGAAGGAGTGTAGTGCGGCGCAACACCAGTGATTCCGGCGCCAACGTGGAACCTGCACAACACAATCAAAATATTTTACCCCAACTTAACAGTGAGGTTGTCAATCTCACCGGCTTGCTGTAAACAAAGGATTAAACGTATGGTGTGGAGAATGATGTTTGCTTGCGAAGAACAACAGAGAACAGAGATTGCAGTTGATTGTATTTCAGATGTAAAAGAATGGACCGGGGTCCACAGTTCACTAGTGGTGTCTCTCCAATAAGATAAATAGCATGTTGGGTGAACAAATTACAGTTGAGCAATTGACAAATAGAGAGGGCATAACAATGCACATACATATCATGATGACTACTATGAGATTTACTTAGGGCATTACGACAAAGTACATAGACCTCTATCCAGCATGCATCTATGCCTAAAAAGTCCACATTCGGGTTAGCATCCGCACCCCTTCCAGTATTAAGTTGCAAACAACAGACAATTGCATTAAGTATGGTGCATAATGTAATCAACACAAATATCCTTAGACAAAGCATTGATGTTTTATCCCTAGTGGCAACAGCACATCCACAACCTTAGAACTTTTTGTCACTGTCCCAGATTCAATGGAGGCATGAACCCACTATCGAGCATAAATACTCCCTCTTGGAGTTACAAGTATCAACTTGGCCAGAGGCTCTACTAGCAACGAAGATCATGCAAGATCATAAACAACACATATATGATAGATCAATAATCAACTTGACATAGTATTCCATATTCATCGGATCCCAACAAACACAACATGTAGCATTACAAATAGACGATCTTGATCATGATAGGCAGCTCACAAGATCTAAACATGATAGCACAAGAGGAGAAGACAACCATCTAGCTACTGCTATGGACCCATAGTCCAAGGATGAACTACTCACGCATCAATCCGGAGGCGGGCATGATGATGTAGAGTCCTCCGGTGATGATTCCCCTCTCCGGCAGGTGATACGTCTCCGACGTATCGATAATTTCATATGTTCCATGCCACATTATTGATGATATCTACATGTTTTATGCACACTTTATGTCATATTCGTGCATTTTCTGGAACTAACCTATTAACAAGATGCCGAAGAGCCGACTTGTCGTTTTCTGCTGTTTTGGGTTTCGTAAATCCTAGTAACGAAATATTCTCGGAATTGGACGAAATCAACGCCCGTGGTCCTATTTTGCCACGAAGCTTCCGGAAGACCGAAGAGGAGTCGAAGTGGGGCCACGAGGCGCCGCCACCATAGGGCGGCGCGGCCCGAGCCCCGGTCGCGCCGACCTATGGTGTGGGGCCCTCGTGTGGCCCCCCACGTTGCCCTTCCGCCTACTTAAAGCCTCCGTCGCGAAACCCCCGCATCGAGAGCCACGATAGGGAAAACCTTACGCAGACGCCGCCGCCGCCAATCCCATCTCGGGGGATTCGGAGATCTCCTCCGGCACCCTCGCCGGGAGAGGGGATTCATCTCTCGGAGGACTCTTCACCGCCATGGTCGCCTCCGGAGTGATGAGTGAGTAGTTCACCCCTGGACTATGGGTCCATAGCAGTAGCTAGATGGTTGTCTTCTCCTCATTGTGCTTCATTGTTGGATCTTGTGAGCTGCCTAACATGATCAAGATCATCTATCTGTAATGCTATATGTTGTGTTTGTCGGGAACCGATGGATAGAGAATACCATGTTATGTTAATTATCAAGTTATTACCTATGTGTTGTTTATGATCTTGCATGCTCTCCGTTATTAGTAGAGGCTCGGCCAAGTTTTTGCTCTTAACTCCAAGAGGGAGTATTTATGCTCGATAGTGGGTTCATGCCTCCATTGATATCTCGGGACGATGATGGAAAGTTCTAAGGTTGTGGATTGCTCGTTGCCACTAGGGATAAAACATTGATGCTATGTCTAAGGATGTAGTTATTGATTACATTACGCACCATACTTAATGCAATTGTCTCGTTGTTTTGCAACTTAATACTGGAAGGGGTTCGGATGATAACCTCGAAGGTGGACTTTTTAGGCATAGATGCAGTTGGATGGCGGTCTATGTACTTTGTCGTAATGCCCAATTAAATCTCACCGTACTTATCATGACATGTATGTGCATTGTTATGCCCTCTCTATTTGTCAATTGCCCGACCGTAATTTGTTCACCCAACATGCTTTTATCTTATGGGAGAGACACCTCTAGTGAACCGTGGACCCCGGTCCATTCTTTTATACCTGAAATACAAATCGCCGCAATACTTGTTTTTACCGTTTTCTCTCGCAAACAATCATCTTCCACACAATACGGTTAATCCTTTGTTACAGCAAGCCGGTGAGATTGACAACCTCACTGTTTCGTTGGGGCAAAGTATTTTGGTTGTGTTGTGCGAGTTCCACGTTGGCGCCGGAATCTCCGGTGTTGCGCCGCACTACATCCCGCCGCCATCAACCTTCAACGTGCTTCTTGGCTCCTCCTGGTTCGATAAACCTTGGTTTCTTCTCGAGGGAAAACTTGCTGCTGTGCGCATCATACCTTCCTCTTGGGGTTCCCAACGAACGTGTGAGTTACACGCCATCAAGCTCTTTTTCTGGCGCCGTTGCCGGGGAGATCAAGACACGCTGCAAGGGGAGTCTCCACTTCCCAATCTCTTTACTTTGTTTTTGTCTTGCTTTATTTTATTTACTACTTTGTTTGCTGCATTTTATCAAAACACAAAAAAATTAGTTGCTAGCTTTACTTTATTTACTATCTTGTTTGCTATATCAAAAACACAAAAAAATTAGTTTACTTGCATTTACTTTATCTAGTTTGTTTTATTTACTACTCGCTAAAATGGCCACCCCTGAAAATACTAAGTTGTGTGACTTCACCACCACAAATAATAATGATTTCCTATCCACACCTATTGCTCCACCTGCTACCACAGCAGAATTCTTTGAAATTAAACCCGCTTTATCGAATCTTGTTATGCGAGAGCAATTTTCTCGGTGTTAGTTCCGATGATGTCGCTGCCCATCTTAATAATTTTGTTGAATTATGTGAAATGCAAAAGTATAAAGATGTAGATGGTGATATTATTAAATTAAAATTGTTTCCTTTCTCATTAAGAGGAAGAGCTAAAGATTGGTTGCTATCTCTGCCTAAGAATAGTATTGATTCCTGGACTAAATGCAAGGATGCTTTTATTGGTAGATATTATCCCCCTGCTAAAATTATAACTTTGAGGAGTAGCATAATGAATTTTAAACAATTGGATAATCAACATGTTGCTCAAGCTTGGGAAAGAATGAACTCTTTGGTTAAAAATTGCCCAACCCATGGACTGACTACTTGGATGATCATCTAAACCTTCTATGCAGGACTAAATTTTTCTTCGCGGAATTTATTGGATTCAGCTGCTGGAGGTACCTTTATGTCCATCACTCTTGGGGCGGCTACAAAGCTTCTTGATGATATGATGATTAATTACTCTGAATGGCACACGGAAAGAGCTCCACAAGGTAAGAAGGTAAATTCTGTTGAAGAAACCTCTTCCTTGAGTGATAAGATTGATGCTATTATGTCTATGCTTGTGAATGATAGGACTAATGTTGATCCTAATAATGTTCCGTTAGCTTCATTGGTTGCTCAAAATTCTAGGTCATATCCTGCTAATGGTAATTCTTATGGTAGATATGTTTCACCTAATGAGGAAAAGATGTTAGAAATTGAAAGATCTACCAAGAGCTTTATGCAATCACAATATGAGCAAAATTAATTGTTTACTAAAACTATGAATGAACAATCTGCCTTGTTGAAGAATATAGGAAATCAACTTGAAAATCTGAATATGGAGATTTCTGGGTTGCAAACTAAACTTGCAAATGCTGAAAACCGAATCTCATACATGTCTGCGTCACAATCTTCTTTAATTAATAAAATGGCTGCTAAACCCGAGGATATTGAAAATAAAATTGTTACTACAGCAAATGCCATCCAAGTTAGAATTAATGAGAATATAAGATTAATGGCTGAACTGCGTGCTAGGTGGGATAGAGAAGAAAATGAAAAACTAGCTAAAGAGAAAAATGTAGCTAAAGTTTGGACTATTACCACCACTAGCAATGCTAATGATTCACATGTTGCTGCACCTCCTACTATTAATGGTAAAATAATTGGTGTTGGCAATGTTTCTACTCCTAGTGCAAAGCGCGCAAAATTACCTGAAATTGCTAAAACTGCTGAAACTGCCTGTGATAAAACTGCTGAAATTTTTTTCAACCTTGGGGATGATAATCCCATTGCTTTAAATTGTAATGATTTAGATTTTGATGATTGCCACATCTCTGAAGTTATAAAGTTCTTACAAAAACTTGCTAAGAGTCCCAATGCTAGCGCTCGTAAACTTGGCTTTCACAAAACATATTACAAATGCTCTCATAAAAGCTAGAGAAGAGAAACTAAAACTTGAAACTTCTATTCCTAGAAAGCTAGAGGATGGTTGGGAGCCCATCATTAAAATGAGGGTCAAAGATTTTGATTGTAATGCTTTATGTGATCTTGGTGCAAGTATTTCTGTTATGCCTAAGAAAGTCTATGATATGCTTGACTTGCCACCATTGAAAAACCGTTATCCGGATGTTAATCTCGCCGATAATGCTAAAAAGAAACCTTTGGGGAGAGTTGATAATGTTCATATTATGGTTAACAATAACCTTGTCCCCGTTGATTTTGTTGTCTTGGATATTGAATGCAATGCATCTTGCCCCATTATGTTGGGAAGACCTTTTCTTCGAACCGTTGGTGCTACTATTGATATGAAGGAAGGTAATATTAAATATCAATTTCCTCTCAAGAAAGGTATGGAGCACTTCCCTAGAAAGAGAATGAAGTTACCTTATGATTCTATTATTAGAACAAATTATGATGTTGATGCTTCGTCTCTTGATGTTACTTGATATACACTTTCTGCGCCTAGCTGAAAGGCGTTAAAGAAAAGCGCTTATGGGAGACAACCCATGATTTTATTACAGTATTTTTGTTTTATATTTGAGTCCTGGAAGTTGTTTACTACTGTAGAAACCTCTCCTTATCTTAGTTTTATGTTTTGTTGTGCCAAGTAAAGTCTTTGATAGTAAAGTGAATACTAGATTTAGATTACTGCGCAGAAACAGATTTCTTTGTTGTCACGAATCTGGGTCTAATTCTCTGTAGGTAACTCAGAAAATTAAGCCAATTTACGTGAGTGATCCTCGGATATGTACGCAACTTTCATTCAATTTGGGAATTTTCATTTGAGCAAGTCTGGTGCCCTAATAAAATCCATCTTTACGGACTGTTCTGTTTTGACAGATTCTGCCTTTTATTTCGCATTGCCTCTTTTGCTATGTTGGATGAATTTGTTTGATCCATTAATGTCCAGTAGCTTTATGAAATGTCCAGAAGTGTTAAGAATGATTGTGTCACCTCTGAACATGTTAATTTTTATTGTGCACTAACCCTCTAATGAGTTGTTTCGAGTTTGGTGTGGAGGAAGTTTTCAAGGATCAAGAGAGGAGTATGATACAATATGATCAAGGAGAGTGAAAGCTCTAAGCTTGGGGATGCCCGGTGGTTCACCCCCGCATATTCTAAGAAGACTCAAGCGTCTAAGCTTGGGGATGCCCAAGGCATCCCCTTCTTCATCGACAACATTATCGAGTTCCTCCCCCGAAACTATATTTTTATTCCGTCACATCTTATGCACTTTGCTTGGAGCGTCGGTTTGTTTTTGTTTTTGTTTTGTTTGAATAAAATGGATCCTAGCATTCACTTTGTGGGAGAGAGACACGCTCCTCTGTAGCATATGGACAAATATGTCCTTAGGCTTTACTCATAGTATTTATGGCGAAGTTTCTTCTTCGTTAAATTGTTATATGGTTGGAATTGGAAAATGCTACATGTAGTAATTCTAAAATGTCTTGGATAATTTGATACTTGGCAATTGTTGTGCTCATGTTTAAGCTCTTGCATCATATACTTTGCACCCATTAATGAAGAAACACTTAGAGCTTGCTAATTTGGTTTGCATATTTGGTTTCTCTAGAGTCTAGATAATATCTAGTATTGAGTTTTGAACAACAAGGAAGACGGTGTAGAGTCTTATAATGTTTACAATATGTCTTTTATGTGAGTTTTGCTGCACCGTTCATCCTTGTGTTTGTTTCAAATAACCTTGCTAGCCTAAACCTTGTATCGAGAGGGAATACTTCTCATGCATCCAAAATCCTTGAGCCAACCACTATGCCATTTGTGTCCACCATACCTACCTACTACATGGTATTTATCCGCCATTCCAAAGTAAATTGCTTGAGTGCTACCTTTAAAATTCCATCATTCACCTTTGCAATATATAGCTCATGGGACAAATAGCTTAAAAACTATTGTGGTATTGAATATGTACTTATGCACTTTATCTCTTATTAAGTTGCTTGTTGTGCGATAACCATGCTTCGGGGACGCCATCAACTATTCTTTGTTGAATATCATGTGAGTTGCTATGCATGTCCGTCTTGTTTGAAGTAAGAGAGATCTACCACCTTTATGGTTGGAGCATACATATTGTTAGAGAAGAACATTGGGCCGCTAACTAAACCCATGATTCATGGTGGAAGTTTCAGTTTTGGACATATATCCTCAATCTCATATGAGAATAATAATTGTTGCCACATGCTTATGTATTAAAGAGGAGTCCATTATCCGTTGTCCATGTTGTCCCGGTATGGATGTCTAAGTTGAGAATAATCAAAAGCGAGAAATCCAAAATGCGAGCTTTCTCCTTAGACCTTTGTACATGCGGCATGGAGGTACCCCATTGTGACACTTGGTTAAAACATGTGTATTGCAATGATCCGGTAGTCCAAGCTAATTAGGACAAGGTGCGGGCACTATTAGTATACTATGCATGAGACTTGCAACTTGTAAGATATAATTTACATAACTCATATGCTTTATTACTACCGTTGACAAAATTGTTTCATGTTTTCAAAATAAAAGCTCTAGCACAAATATAGCAATCGATGCTTTCCTCTATGAAAGGACCATTCTTTTTACTTTTATGTTGAGTCAGTTCACCTATCTCTCTCCACCTCAAGAAGCAAACACTTGTGTGAACTGTGCATTGATTCCTACATACTTGCATATTGCACTTGTTATATTACTCTATGTTTACAATTATCCATGAGATATACATGTTACAAGTTGAAAGCAACCGCTGAAACTTAATCTTCCTTTGTGTTGCTTCAATACCTTTACTTTGATTTATTGCTTTATGAGTTAACTCTTATGCAAGACTTATTGATGCTTGTCTTGAAGTACTATTCATGAAAAGTCTTTGCTTTATGATTCACTTGTTTACTCATGTCATTACCATTGTTTTGATCGATGCATTCATTACATATGTTTACAAATAGTATGATCAAGGTTATGATGGCATGTCACTTCAGAAATTATCTTTGTTATCGTTTTACCTGCTCGGGACGAGCAGAACTAAGCTTGGGGATGTTGATACGTCTTCGACGTGTCGATAATTTCTTATGTTCCATGCCACATTATTGATGATATCTACATGTTTTATGCACACTTTATGTCATATTCGTGCATTTTCTGGAACTAACCTATTAACAAGATGCCGAAGAGCCGATTGTCGTTTTCGATGTTTTTGGTTTCGAAATCCTAGTAACGAAATATTCTCGGAATTGGACGAAATCAACGCCCGGGGTCCTATTTTGCCACGAAGCTTCCGGAAGACCGAAAAGGAGTCGAAGTGGGGCCACGAGGCGCCGCCACCATAGGGCGGCGCGGCCCGGTGCCCTGGCCGCGCCGACCTATGGTGTGGGGCCCTCGTGTGGCCCCCCACGTTGCCCTTCCGCCTACTTAAAGCCTCCATCGCGAAACCCCCAGTACCGAGAGCCACGATACGGAAAACCTTACCTAGACGCCGCCGCCGCCAATCCCATCTCGGGGGATTCTGGAGATCTCCTCCGGCACCCTGCCGGAGAGGGGATTCATCTCCCGGAGGACTCTTCACCGCCATGGTCGCCTCCGGAGTGATGAGTGAGTAGTTCACCCCTGGACTATGGGTCCATAGCAGTAGCTAGATGGTTGTCTTCTCCTCATTGTGCTTCATTGTTGGATCTTGTGAGCTGCCTAACATGATCAAGATCATCTATCTTTAATGCTATATGTTGTGTTTGTCGGGACCCGATGGATAGAGAATACCATGTTATGTTAATTATCAAGTTATTACCTATGTGTTGTTTATGATCTTGCATGCTCTCCATTATTAGTAGAGGCTCTGGCCAAGTTTTTGCTCTTAACTCCAAGAGGGAGTATTTATGCTCGATAGTGGGTTCATGCCTCCATTGATATCTGGGGACGATGTGACAGAAAGTTCTAAGGTTGTGGATTGTTGTTGCCACTAGGGATAAAACATTGATGCTATGTCTAAGGATGTAGTTCTTGATTACATTACGCACCATACTTAATGCAATTGTCCGTTGCTTTGCAACTTAATACTCGGAAGGGGTTCGGATGATAACCTCGAAGGTGGACTTTTTAGGCATAGATGCGATTGGATGGCGGTCTATGTACTTTGTCGTAATGCCCAATTAAATCTCACTCGTACTTATCATGACATGTATGTGCATTGTTATGCCCTCTCTATTTGTCAATTGCCCGACTGTAATTTGTTCACCCAACATGCTTTTATCTTATGGGAGAGACACCTCTAGTGAACCGTGGACCCCGGTCCATTCTTTTATACTCGAAATACAAATCTGTTGCAATACTTGTTTTTACTCGTTTTCTCTCGCAAACAATCATCTTCCACACAATACGGTTAATCCTTTGTTACAACAAGCCGGTGAGATTGACAACCTCACTCGTTTCGTTGGGGCAAAGTATTTTGGTTGTGTTGTGCAGGTTCCACGTTGGCGCCGGAATCTCCGGTGTTGCGCCGCACTACATCCCGCCGCCATCAACCTTCAACGTGCTTCTTGGCTCCTCCTGGTTCGATAAACCTTGGTTTCTTTCTGAGGGAAAACTTGCTGCTGTGCGCATCATACCTTCCTCTTGGGGTTCCCAACGAACGTGTGAGTTACACGCCATCAGCAGGGTGCCGGAGGCGATCTCCTGAATCCCCCGAGATGGGATTGGCGGCGACAGCGTCACAGTATGTTTTATCGTATCGTGGCTCTCGGTACTCGGAGAGAATAAATAGGCGAAGGGGCAGAGTCGGGAGGAGGCCGAGGGGCCCACCCCACAGGCCGGCGCGCCCCCCCTCCAGGCCGCGCCACCTTGTGGTGTGGGGCCGCCTTGGCCCCTCTCCGTATCTTCTGTGGTGTTCTGGAAAGCTCCGTGCAAAATAAGACCGTGGGCTTTTGTTTCGTCCAATTCCGAGAATATTTCCTGTGTAAGATTTCTGAAACCAAAAACAGCAGAAAACAGGAACTGGCGCTTCGGCATCTTGTTAATAGGATAGTGCCGGAAAATGCATCAAAATGATATAAAGTGTATATAAAACATGTGAGTATTGTCATAAAACTAGCATGGAACATAAGAAATTATAGATACGTTTGAGACGTACCAATG
This sequence comes from Lolium rigidum, assembly GCF_022539505.1. NCBI lineage: Eukaryota > Viridiplantae > Streptophyta > Magnoliopsida > Poales > Poaceae > Lolium > Lolium rigidum. The sequence goes on along the minus strand of NC_061513.1, from coordinate 28,373,011 downwards.
ATGAAGTGATGAGGGAAGCCAAGAAATCTCTTCAGGAGAAGGGTATTAAATCTGAAGATGTAAAGAATCTACCACCTATAGAAGAATTATGTAAGCCAATCCCTCGTTCTTCCACTATTGAGGTACACTCTCTCCAACCTTTTGATAGTACAAATATTCCCTACTCCAAACCTCATGATCAATGCTTAGATGAATTTAACAATTATATTGTTAAGCACGATAACTTTAATAAGAGAGTGGAAAATCAACTAATGAAAAATTCTAGAGCTATCAATAATTTGCATGATATTGTGGAAAGAACCTCTAATGATGTTAAAATGTCTGTTAAACATTTCCATATGATTCAAACTCAAATTGATCAGCTCACTATAATGCAAAAAAGATTTGCTAGTTAATGCTTCTTGAAAAAAAATGTGCTTATGAAATAAGTACTAGAAGTGCTGCTACTACTCAGGATCCTTTATATCCTGAGGGACATCCAAAGAGAATTGAACAAGATTCTCAATGAGCTAATGATGTTAGGACTAATTCTAAGAAAAATAATAAGAAACATAAAACTGTTGTAGAATCTTCTGAACCTGCTATAGATCCTAATAGTATATCTATCTCTGATGCTGAAACTAAAAATGGTAATGATAAAAATGATGCTTTCGATAAAGAAAAAATTGAAGAGGAGCCTGAAAAGCATACTAAGAATACAAAGTACACTAAGCAAAATTTCATTGCTAATTAACATGGTAGTCAAAGAGAACCTTGGATGCAAAAACCAATGCCTTTCCCTGATAAGAAACATAAATCAAAGGAGGAAGAACACTATAACAAGTTTTGTGAATGGATGAAACCTTTGTTTTTGCAAATTCCTTTGACTGATGCTATTAAATTGCCTCCTTATTCATAGTATATGAAGGATATTGTCTCTAATAAAAGGAAGATTTCAAATGAGGAAATCTCCATTATGCTCGCTAATTATTGTTTTAATGGCAAGGTTCCAAAGAAGCTTGGAGATCCAGGTATACCCACTATTCCATGATCCACAAAAAATAATTATGTTAGAACTGCTTTATGTGACTTGGGAGCAGGAGTTAGTGTTATGCCTTTTTTTTATCTCTATAAGAGACTTGATCTAGAAAATTTAATACGAACTGATATATCATTGCAAATGGATGATAAGTCTACTACAATTCCTGTTGGTATATGTGAGGATGTTCTTGTTCAAGTTTCTCATAATTGTATGATATTAATTGACTTTGTTGTGCTAGAAATGCCTGAAGATGATAATATGTCTATTGTTTTTAGGAGACCTTTTCTTAACACTACAGGGGCTGTTATTGATTGCAACCAAGGAAAAGTTACTTTTAATATTGATGACAAGGAGCACACGGTTTATTTTCCGAAGAAGATTGATAGGAAATATGGTCTAAATTCAATTATTAATATTGATGCCATCCAAATTGAGAAATTTCATTTGCATATGCCATTACCAAAGAAAGATAATGATATTGTCATGATTGGGACTATGCCCGTCAAGATTGAGGTAACATAATCATTTAGTGAAATGCAAAGTTTTGTTTCATATGAATTTGTTTGGTAACAAGACTTGATCAACCTTGTTAACAAAGTAATTTTGAATTAATGAAACTATGTTTTCACCTACGTTCCACTTATTAATTTCATATTAGAATGTTCTAGAGTTTCTGTAGATTTGATTTTGAGATTGTTTTTCATCGTTCCATAATTGTTTTCCTGTGTTAGAATCATTATTCAAATTCTGAAAATTGCCCAGAAATAAAGTTTCTCGAAAAATTCCAGAAAACATATGCTAAATTTTTATGCATGAAAAGGGGTAGAGAGGCACCTGGAGCTTCCCAGGGGGACCCACCAGCCGACCACACCATGTGGTGGCGCGGGTGGCACCCTGGCCGCGCCAAGGCTAGGTGCGGGCCCCCTGGCCCTCCACTTGCTCTCTCCACTGCCATCTCACTCTCTCTCCCGAAAAAACACCTCACCATTTCTCAAACCCGTGTTCTTGCTGTTCTTGCTCGCGAATTTTTGATCTCCTTGCTCAGCCCATATTTTCTGCTGAAATTTAGAGTATTTGCTCTCCGGTATCTGACTGCTCCGATTATCCAAGTAGAATTTTGTTTAGTGGAGTATTTCTTGAGTACTTTTCTGTTGTAGATAACATGTTAAGTGAGCTTGCATGCTTGTATTATGCTTAGATAAGTTGTTTTGATGCATGTTCAGTCCTCTTACAAGTTCCTATAGTGATCTCCTTCATTTGTTTGTCTTAAAATCATTTTATGAGGTTTGTTAAAATTTTCAGATATGGAAGCCAATACACACCAACTCATTCAACATGAATTGGAGGTGAATTAAGTCATGATGGTCCATCGGGAGGACGCATTTTTTCCTTCTCTTTATCCATGTTCGGAGTTCATGAATGCTGCAGGGATTCTGCAGGATTTTCAGACTTTGGTCTCTAATGCAGGGTTGGAAAGTTTTATTGATGGTGAACCATACAAATATGCAAAACTAACTATGTATGTGGTGCATGATTTTATATGTAGTTAGAATTTACCTAACCTCATGGTCCACTACAAAATTTACAATAAGGTTGTCAACTTGCCCTTTGATGATTTTTGTGCAGCCATAAGAGTGCCACAATGGGGATCGCGCGAAAGGATGAAGGAGCGACCCAAGCTATTGCTGGACCTCTACAAAGAAATCTGTTAGGGAAGAAGCTTTATCAGATGAGGGTGGTAAAATTCAAAGTATTCAACTTCCATCTATTCGTATTTTGCCTATTTCATTACCAAGTGCATTCTAGCTAGAAAGAATGCAAATAAATTATATTCTTATGATTTAGCCTTCATCGCTGCTGCCTTGAGACGAGATAGAACTTACAATTTTGGTTCTTTAATAGTTTCCCGTCTTACCACTAACCGTGAGAAAGGAGGAATTCGTGGAGGCCTCATTGCCTCTCGTTTATTAGCCTTTCATTGTCTAGTTTCGCATGATTTAGATATTCAATTTTCATTAGAGAGGATTGATGTTAACTCCATTATACAACACAAATTTATTTCTTTTCAAGACAACATGTACAACCTACCATATGAATAACCTTTTTCAAGAAAACAACTTGGAGAGTAGCTAAGTCCGATCGTTTAGTCAATTTGCCTGCGCTTCTTTTGTTTAACATTGATGTCAGGAAAGTATGGTCACTTACGGAGCATGAGCTTGACTCATACATAGAGGAGCATGGCCAGCATGTAGAGGATGATGGCGGGGAGGTCGAAGATAACTTCGTCCAGCCCTCCAACACTACAGGGTTCTCCTATCAGCAACCTGGCTATGATTATGGGTCTTCTGCTTCTTCTTCCTCACGGGAGCTGGGTACGATCATGCTAGGGATGACCGACCAGCCTGGAGATACTACCCATGCTAGGATTGATCTCCATTTAGGCAAAAATTCTAAGCTTGGGGAGGTATACTGACATCTCACTCATCTATACATCATATTCCGTCGGAACTTTGTATATCCATGTTTCGCTTCCTTTTGTTCTTGTTTAGTTTATTTTGGTAATTTATGTTTTATTTAATTTTGGAAATTGTGACCACTGTAATAACCTATCTTTAGCCTATTTATTTCGTTTTTATATCAACGATAGCCTCTAATAGGAAGGAGGTAAGAATTGGGAAAGTTGCTGTCCCAAAACAGATTCTGTGCTATCACTATCAAAATTCGTACTCCTAGCCAGAACGTCGTATTGAGCTGCAAAATTTTGAGCATATGACCCAGATTGTTATCTAAGTTTCGTTAGTTGAGCACTTTTCGATTTGAGCAACTGAACAGTTTCGAAAAAATCAATCTCTGCCTGCTGTTCTGTGTTGATAGATTTCTGCCACTAGTTGCGTTTGCGCGTCTATGTTAGTTTTCTTTATTATTGTTGTTATTATTATTTTGTTTCTACTTTCGAAAAAATAAATAGAGTAAAAATATTTATGTTGTTTCTCTTCATTACCTTCTTTAGTTTATTTGATTTTCTCGTTATGGTTTGCTATTCGAAAATCCAAAAAGATTTTGTTTTGTGTGTTGATTCAAAATTGAAAACCGAAAAATATTTGTTGTTCTTATTTGATTCTGTAAAGTTTGCTACAGGGTTCAACGGTCTTCCATGATTCTATTGGAGCTTGGTTATCATTTCATATTATTCAAGCCACACAAGTAAAGAGAAATAATGACGGTCATGACAATTCGAGGTGTGTGATGTCTACGGGAGCTTCTATTCTTGTAGACAGTGTTGGGCCTCCAAGAGCAGAGGTTTGTAGAACAGCAGCAACTTTCCCTTAAGTGGATCACCCAAGGTTTATCGATCTCAGGGAGGAAGAGGTCAAAGATATCCCTCTCAAGCAACCCTGCAATCACGATACAAGAAGTCTCTTGTGTCCCCAACACACCTAATACACTTGTCAGATGTATAGGTGCACTAGTACGGCGAAGAGATAGTGAGATGCAAGTAATATGGATGAGTATGAGTGGTAATAGAAATCTCAATAAAATATGGCAGCGAGCAAACATGTAACAAAACAGTAAACAAATGGAGATTCGATGCTTGGAAGCAAGGCCCAGGGATCCCGCTTTCACTAGTGGACACTCTCAACATTGATCACATAACAGAATAGATAAATGCATACTCTACACTCTTGTTGGATGATGAACACATTGCGTAGGATTACACGAACCCTCAATGCCGGAGTTAACAAGCTCCACAATTCAATGTTCATATTTAATTAACCTTAGAGTGCAAGATAGATCAACATAATTACACCAAGAACTAACATAGCGCACACACTCGTCCACATTACACTATGAAGGAGGAATAGATCACATCAATACTATCATAATGATAATTAACTCCACAATCTACAAGAGATCATAATCATAGCCTACGCCAAGAACCACACGGTGCACACACTAGTCACCTTTACACCGTGCAGGAGGAATAAAACTACTTTAATAACATCACTAGAGTAGCACATAGAATAGTAGTGATACAAAACTCGCATGAATCTCAATCATGTAAAGCAGCTCATGAGATTATTGTATTGAGGTACATGGGAGAGAGATGAACCACATAGCTACAGCGGAGCCCTCAGCCTCGGGGGTGGATTACTCCCTCCTCATCATGGAGGCAGCGATGGCGGTGAAGATGGCGGTGGAGACGGCGGTGGAGATGGCTCCGGGGCAATTCCCCGTCCCGGCAGGGTGCCGAACGGAGACTTCGTCCCCCGAATTGGAGTTTCGCGATGTGGCGGCGCCCCGGAGTCTTTCTCGGAGTTTCGTCAAGAGATATCGCGTTTTTAGGTCGAAAGGGGTTATATAGGCGAAGAGGCGGCGCGGAGGGCTGGCAGGGTGGCCCCACCATAGGCCGGCGCGGCCAGAGGCCAGCCCGCGCGGCCCTATGGTGTGGGGGCCCCCTGGACCCTCTCCGACTCTTCTTCGGTGTTCTGGAGCCTTCCGGGAAAAATAGGAGGTTTGGCGTTGATTTCGTCCAATTCCGAGAATATTGCCCGAACAGCCTTTCTGGAACCAAAAACAGCAGAAAACAAGCAATCGGCCTTTCGGCATCTCGTCAATAGGTTAGTTCCGGAAAACGCATAAAAATGATATAAAGTGTGAACAAAACATGTTGGTATTGTCATAAAACAAGCATGGAACATCAGAAATTATAGATACGTTGGAGACGTATCAGCATCCCCAAGCTTAGTTTCTGCTCGTCCCGAGCAGGTAAACGATAAACAAAGATAATTTCTGGAGTGACATGCCATCATAAACTTGATCATATTGTAAACATATGTAATGAATGCAGTGATCAAAACAATGGTAATGACATGAGTAAACAACTGAATCATAAAGCAATGACTTTTCATGAATAGCACTTTCAAGACATGCATCAATAAGTCTTGCATAAGAGTTAACTCATAAAGCAATAATTTAAAGTAAAGACATTGAAGCAACACAAAGGAAGATTAAGTTTCAGCGGTTGCTTTCAACTTATAACATGTATATCTCATGGATAATTGTCAACATAGAGTAATATAACAAGTGCAATATGCAAGTATGTAGGAATCAATGCATAGTTCACACAAGTGTTTGCTTCTTGAGGTGGAGAGAGATAGGTGAACCGACTCAACATAAAAGTAAAAAGAATGGTCCTTCAAAGAGGAAAGCATCGATTGCTATATTTGCGCTAGAGCTTTTATTTTGAAAACATGAAACAATTTTGTCAACGGTAGTAATAAAGCATATGAGTTATGAAAATTATATCTTACAAGTTGCAAGTCTCATGCATAGTATACTAATAGTGCCCGCACCTTGTCCTAATTAGCTTGGACTACCGGTTCTTTGCAATGCACATGTTTTGACCAAGTGTCACAATGGGGTACCTCCATGCCGCCTGTACAAAGGTCTAAGGAGAAAGCTCGCATTTTGGATTTCTCGCTTTTGATTATTCTCAACTTAGACATCCATACCGGGACAACATGGACAACTGATAATGGACTCCTCTTTAATGCATAAGCATGTGGCAACAATTATTATTCTCATATGAGATTGAGGATATATGTGTCCAAAACTGAAACTTCCACCATGATTCATGGCTTTAGTTAGCGGCCCAATGCTCTTCTCTAACAATATGTATGCTCCAACCATTAAGGTGGTAGATCTCTCTTACTTCAGACAAGATGGACATGCATAGCACCTCACATGATATTCAACAAAGAATAGTTGATGGCGTCCCCAGAAGCATGGTTATCGCACAACAAGCAACTTAATAAGAGATAAAGTGCATAAGTACATATTCAATACCACAATAGTTTTTAAGCTATTTGTCCCATGAGCTATATATTGCAAAGGTGAATGATGGAATTTTAAAGGTAGCACTCAAGCAATTTACTTTTGAATGGCGGATAAATACCATGTAGTAGGTAGGTATGGTGGACACAAATGGCATAGTGGTTGGCTCAAGGATTTTGGATGCATGAGAAGTATTCCCTCTCGATACAAGGTTTAGGCTAGCAAGGTTATTTGAAACAAACACAAGGATTAACTAGTGCATCAAAACTCACATAAAAGACATATTGTAAACATTATAAGACTCTACACCGTCTTCCTTGTTGTTCAAAACTCAATACTAGATGTTATCTAGACTCTAGAGAAACCAAATATGCAAACCAAATTAGCAAGCTCTAAGTGTTTCTTCATTAATGGGTGCAAAGTATATGATGCAAGAGCTTAAACATGAGCACAACAATTGCCAAGTATCAAATTATCCAAGACATTTTTGAATTACTACATGTAGTATTTTCCAATTCCAACCATATAACAATTTAACGAAGAAGAAACTTCGCCATGAATACTATGAGTAGAGCCTAAGGACATACTTGTCCATATGCTACAGCGGAGCGTGTCTCTCTCCCATAAAGTGAATGCTAGGATCCATTTTATTCAAACAAAACAAAAACAAAAACAAACCGACGCTCCAAGCAAAGTGCATAAGATGTGACGGAATAAAAATATAGTTTCAGGGGAGGAACCTGATAATGTTGTCGATGAAGAAGGGGATGCCTTGGGCATCCCCAAGCTTAGACGCTTGAGTCTTCTTGAAATATGCAGGGGTGAACCACCGGGGCATCCCCAAGCTTAGAGCTTTCACTCTTCTTGATCATAGTATATCATCCTCCTCTCTTGACCCTTTAAAACTTCCTCCACACCAAACTCAAAACAAACTCATTAGAGGGTTAGTGCACAATAAAAATTAACATGTTCAGAGGTGACACAATCATTCTTAACACCTCTGGACATTGCATAAAGCTACTGGACATTAATGGATCAAAGAAATTCATCCAACATGGCAAAAGAGGCAATGCGAAATAAAAGGCAGAATCTGTCAAAACAGAACAGTCCGTAAAGATGGATTTTATTAGGGCACCAGACTTGCTCAAATGAAAATGCCCAAATTGAATGAAAGTTGCGTACATATCTGAGGATCACTCACGTAAATTGGCTTAATTTTCTGAGTTACCTACAGAGAATTAGACCCAGATTCGTGACAGCAAAGAAATCTGTTTCGCGCAGTAATCCAAATCTAGTATCAACCTTTCTATCAACGACTTTACTTGGCACAACAAAACACAAAACTAAGATAAGGAGAGGTTTCTACAGTAGTAAACAACTTCCAAGACACAAATATAAAACAAAGTACTGTAGCAAAATAACACATGGGTTATCTCCCAAGAAGTTCTTTCTTTATAGCCATTAAGATGGGCTCAGCAGTTTTAATGATGCGCTCGCAGGAAATAGTATTTGGAGCAAAAAGAGAGCATCAAGAAGCAAATCCAAAACAAATTTAAGTCTAACATGCTTCCTATGAAGAGGAGTCTTGTACACAAATGAATTCATGAAGAACAAAGTGACAAGCATAAGAGGATAAAACACGAGTAACTTCAAGATTCTCGACATAAAGAGGGAAACTTAATATTATTAAGATGCATATAACCATATTTACCTCTCTCATAATAACTTTCAGTAGCATCATTGATGAAATCCACAATATACCCATCACTTAAAACATTCTTATCATGGTTCATATGCATAGAAGTATCATTAAATTTGGCATAAGAAAAGTTATTCTCATTAATAGTAATTGGAGCAAGATTATTATCAAGAATTTGAACATGGTAAACAAGTTGCATATTAAGGGAATTGTTTTTGGTAATCCAATCATGACTATGACAAGTTTCATAAGGATAGTTATAACCTATATCATAGCATTCTTTATAATAATCATCAAAGATCGGAGGCACAATGTCATCAATAGAATAGTTATCTTTCACAGTCGGTTTATTTGTGTCCACACCATCGTTGTTATTAGAAGGAGATGTATCAAACACATAATGATCAGTAGCAAAAGGATTTTCAAACACCTCTTCCCCAAGCTTAGAGCTTTCTATATCATTATGGGAGGAAGCATGGATAGCACTGACACTATGGCAATTATTATCATCATCATTTTCAGAATTAGTTTCCCAGAGATTTGCAATATCAAAAATAGTGTGCTCATTCAAATCATGATCACTAATGTATGTAAAGGGCATAGGAAGATCATCGTATTCAGATTCATTGTCATAATAATCATTAGGAGCAACATACTTACGGTTACCTAGCGTTATCTCATTCACGCGGGGATACGCCGTTACCTCTTTCTTTTTATTCTCCTTCTTCTTCTTCTTCTTCTTCTTTTTCTTCTTCGTTCCCTTCTTCTTCTTCTTCTCTTCCTTCTCCTCGTTCCCTTCCTTAGGAGGAAGAGGCTCGAAGGGTGGCTTGTCCGCATAATCTGATTTACTTTCAGAAACAATAGAAGAAACTTGGGAGGATCCCTCCTTTTCATTAATTAGTTGAAAACACACAGCGGTCCTATCATATTTTGGCAATGTGTCATCTTCTAAAATATTTTGTATGTAAGTATTTGTATGGCTATTATCAATGCAATAAGAAAAACACCCATGCAGGACATCATCAATATCAAGATCACTCATATGTAACAAAGAGATTTTTCTCGACAGTTCTTCACACCCCAAAAATAAAGTGAGTTCATCATGCTGATTAGGAGTAATTTCATCATCACAATACAAATTTGCAGCACTCATTGGGTTCAAATTATCATTGGAGGAGCATTGAAAATTAAAATGACCCACTTCGTGGCAAACTTCACAAATAAAAGGATAGAGGGCACAAACTTTTTACCAAGATCATCTAGAGCCCTAAGCCACTTTCTAGTTTTTTCATTAGCATGATGGATACAATATTCATCTTTGATTTGATTAATTCCACAAGGTCTATGTATTCCACAAAAATTAACATGCTTATAGGAAATAGCATTCTTAGGAGTTTGAGCATGCTTATTGCAATAATTAACAACAATTTCATTCTTCATGCAAGCCTCTTTAAAAGGTTCATGATACTTATCAAAATTCTTTTTAGGCAATTCAAAATGAGAAACAAAGGCTTTATAAAGATTTGCAGCAACTTGAGAGTCAAGACCATAAGTAGCACTCATATTTCGAAATTTATCGGTATCCATAAAAGTTTAAATGCATTCATAATCATAGTTTATACCTGACTCTTTACCTTTGTCGTTCTCCCAATCTTCAGCGTTCTCCTTAATCCGATCAAGAAGGTCCCTTTTAAACTCTTCTTTGTTGCGCGTGAATGATCCAGAACAAGTAGTATCCAAGCAAGGTCTTATCTTGAAAAGAAAGTCTTGCATAGAAATTATCAATGATGATATTACCCGGAAGCTCATGATTGGGGCATTTGAGCATTAAAGACTTCAATCTCTCCCATGCTTGGGCAATACTCTCTCCATCATGAGGCCAGAAATTATATATTCGGTTTCGGTCTTTGTGAATTTCACTTGGAGGGTAGAATTTAGAATAAAATAGAGGCACAATATCCTTCCAATCAAGAGAATGCTCATCCTTCAGCAGTTTATGCCAATGCGCCGCTTTACCAGACAACGACATAGAGAATAATTTCTTCTTCACTTCATCCATAGAGATACCCGCACACTTGAAGAACCCGCATAATTCATGCAAAAACAGTAAATGATCTCCAGGATGCACAGTTCCATCCCCTTCATAGCGGTTATCCATAACACGTTCAATAATTTTCATAGGTATTTTATATGGAGTACTTTCAGTAGGTGCATTTAAAATATCACAAGCATCATTAGAGTTATCGCATATATGAGATAAAGTATTATCGTAGCAAATTTTCTCCCTAAAGATGGGAAGCTAAAAAGATCACAAAAACTAGCTTCCCCAAGCTTAGACTTCTCCATAGCATTAGCAGTAATTGCATTCATACTAATAACATCGCTACTAGCATGCAAATAAGGTTCCATTGGTTTTTTAATGTTCACACCAAACAATTCTAAATCAGGAAAAAGATTAAAAATCTCACCAAATTTTTTGTTGTTTTCCATTATGCCTAACTAGTGAAAATAAAAACAAGAAACAAAAAGATGCAATTGCAGGATCTAAAGGAAATAGCTTCGAGCACTCACACACTGGCGCCAGAAAATAGCTTACCTGGGACCGGAGTATGAGAGCCTTTTACCTTTCCTCCCCGGCAACGGCGCCAGAAAATAGCTTGATGTCTACGGGAGCTTCTATTCTTGTAGACAGTGTTGGGCCTCCAAGAGCAGAGGTTTGTAGAACAGCAGCAACTTTCCCTTAAGTGGATCACCCAAGGTTTATCGATCTCAGGGAGGAAGAGGTCAAACATATCCCTCTCAAGCAACCCTGCAATCACGATACAAGAAGTCTCTTGTGTCCCCAACACACCTAATACACTTGTCAGATGTATAGGTGCACTAGTTCGGCGAAGAGATAGCGAGATGCAAGTAATATGGATGAGTATGAGTGGTAATAGCAATCTGAATAAAAGATGGCAGCGAGCAAACATGGAACAAAACAGTAAACAAACGGAGATTCGATGCTTGGAAGCAAGGCCCAGGGATCCCGCTTTCACTAGTGGACACTCTCAACATTGATCACATAACAGAATAGATAAATGCATACTCTACACTCTTGTTGGATGATGAACACATTGCGTAGGATTACACGAACCCTCAATGCCGGAGTTAACAAGCTCCACAATTCAATGTTCATATTTAATTAACCTTAGAGTGCAAGATAGATCAACATAATTATACCAAGAACTAACATAGCGCACACACTGTCCACATTACACTATGAAGGAGGAATAGATCACATCAATACTATCATAATGATAATTAACTCCACAATCTACAAGAGATCATAATCATAGCCTACGCCAAGAACCACACGGTGCACACACTAGTCACCTTTACACCGTGCGGGAGGAATAAAACTACTTTAATAACATCACTACGAGTAGCACATAGAATAGTAGTGATACAAAACTCGTATGAATCTCAATCATGTAAAGCAGCTCATGAGATTATTGTATTGAGGTACATGGGAGAGAGATGAACCACATAGCTACAGCGGAGCCCTCAGCCCTCGGGGTGGATTACTCCCTCCTCATAATGGAGGCAGCGATGGCGGTGAAGATGGCGGTGGAGACGACGGTGGAGATGGCTCCGGGGCAATTCCCCGTCCCGGCAGGGTGCCGGAACGCAGACTTCGTCCCCCGAATTGGAGTTTCGCGATGTGGCGGCGCCCCGGAGTCTTTCTCGGAGTTTCGTCAAGAGATATCGCGTTTTTAGGTCGACAGGGGTTATATAGGCGAAGAGGCGGCGCAGAGGGCTGGCAGGGTGGCCCCACCATAGGCCGGCGCGGCCGAGGCCAGCCCGCGCGGCCCTATGGTGTGGGGGCCCCCTGGCCCCTCTCCGACTCTTCTTCGGTGTTCGGAGCCTTCCGGGAAAAATAGGAGGTTTGGCGTTGATTTCGTCCAATTCCGAGAATATTGCCCGAACAGCCTTTCTCGGAACCAAAAACAGCTAGAACAAAGCAATCGGCCTTTCGGCATCTCGTCAATAGGTTAGTTCCGGAAAACGCATAAAAATGATATAAAGTGTGAACAAAACATGTTGGTATTGTCATAAAACAAGCATGGAACATCAGAAATTATAGATACGTTGGAGACGTATCAGTGTGGTGAGAGGCTGGTATGACCTCTATTTGTTTTCATTTTTGTACATATACTTATTTATATAGACATGTTTAGTTTGTTTGTGTAAGGTGTATGCTACTTAATGATGTTTAGTAGTTCATGCTCTCTCATGACTGGTTCCAATTTACTAATAGTAGGTAACATGTCATATAAATATTTGCTTGCATTATTCTATTCATATAACGGTATGATATTGTGTTATCCTCCTCTGAATGTTTTATTTGAATCGAATTAATTGGAACATGCTCATGCATGCATAGGACTACACAAAAGTAATTTAATCCTTGATAATTTATTTTGCCTCAGAGTTCATGTATTACTTTTATGCTTCTGTTAATTTTGTTCTATCGCAAGCATGATTATAACATTTACTGCTTTCTTGATTGTCGCTTCCCGGTCTATTTCTAGCCTTCACTTGTACTGAGTATGAGCTCTACTCGTGCATCCAACTACTAAAAACCAAAGTTTGCCAATTTTGTCCATCATATCTACCTACTAGCATTATTGCTATTCCAAGTATATTCATCAAGTTTTTTTATTTATCTTCCAAATTAAATTTTGTCATGAGAAAATTAGTTTGTAAAGCTCTCACGAACTTGATGACACATTTACTTTATTGCACTTAATAAAATTGACCCATTGTGACTATCTTATGAAAATTATATGCTTGCAAATTGCGAGTTGGGAATTAGCACAACCATGCTTTCATGGGGAACACTTTCAACATTACACTTATCCCTATTTAGTTGATGTCATGTTCTTTTTTTTATGGATGCCTAGCGGTGTGAAATAAAATGAAAACTTGTAAGTCCACGGAGTTTGTTTATATGTTAGAGAAACGCCTGGCAGCTAATTTAAGCCATGCATCATTCATGGTGGAAATTTAAAGCGAACCATAGTGAGCATTCTATGATGCATCTTCAATAAAAACTATGCCCATAGTAAATAAAAAGATTGTTGAGATGCTCATTGTCTGTTTGTCTTGTAATTTTGGCATGGGATTGCTCCTATATCGGAAGGAGTACTTCCATATCATGGGGCAGGAGGTACCCCCTTAGCATTCTCAATGATACATGTATACTTACAATGATAAAACCTTATTTGGGACCTAAGTTAAGTAGCATGAGGTTTAGGTACTCGTATTCAAGGGGCACGAGATTTTCAACTTGTGATTTGTGAAGCATATAACTCATATTTGCCCTCACATTAACTTTAACATTCAAGATTCTTATGATATGGGTAATGAGAGCTCAAAACTAATGAGTACCATAATTTTTGGAAGGTTTATAAAACTTGTTAATCTTGCTTCCTTCTTCAAAGGACATTCCACTTACTTTCATGTTGAGTCATCACCCCTTTCTTTGAGCACCTTCTCGAAATCATAGCTGTCATTCTTAGTGTAATATGCTTGTCCCGGAATAAGATTAATTGTGGTATAACTGTGATGTTTGAATCTTTCGATATCTTTACTTCTAGTCTTCTCTTGAACTTCAGAGGTGCCTTGGAATTTATGTTTTTCTTCACAAATAAGAGCAAGGGAGATACCACTTTATCATATCATATTATGAGCATTGCAATCCTGCAGATACTTATGTTTCATGTTGCTTATTATTGTGTTGGTATCTTTTCATAGCTTACATTACTATTGAGTAGCGTTACTTGCATACTTCTTATTATGAATTGCCTAAGTATTTGATCATGTAATGGGAATATATACATCATATGAAGCAAATAGGTTCGTGAAAGTTTCTTTTATCGCACTTAGTTGTCACTGAATTGCTTGAGGACAAGCAATAAGCTAAGCTTGGGGGGAGTTGATACGTCCAAAACGATCTACTTTCCCAAACACTTTTCCTATTGTTTGCCCTCTATTTTGTGTGTTTTGAATACAACTAACACGAACTAACGCTATTTTAAGTAGAATTTCTCTGGTGTCTCGTTTTTGTGCAGAAATCTAACTTTCAGGAAAATTCACGGAAAATATCGCAAAATCCATATTTCACCCGAAGACTCACGGGGCCAGAATACAAGACGGAGGGGGGCCACGAGGGGGCCACACCTGCCCTAGGTGCGGGCCAGGCCTGGCCACACCTAGGGGTGGTCTGGCCGCCTCGGCCACCCCATCAACCTCTCCTTCGGACTATATAAAGCCTCTGACCTGAAAATACCGAGGGGTTCGACATTTTTCCAGAAAGAGTTCCGTTGCTCCGCCGCCACCAGAAACCCCAATCCGGGAACTAGAAACTCTGTTTTGGCACCTTGCCGGGATGGGGAATTGGAGGAGATCATCGCCATCGCCATCACCGACGCCTCTCCATCAACCATCACTACTAGGAAAACGCCTATAGATAGAGAAGACACTGCCGGCGCACCACAATTTCCATGCGCCGATGGCAAGTGGTGCCAGCGCACCAAGTTGTCGCTGCGCCGGTCAGCGCCACAACACAACAACCAGCAATGCCAGAGGTCGAGGCCTATGAAAGTGACGACTTCCAATGGGATAATCCTACGTCTTCACAAGTTTTCCATGACGATGACCCTGTGGATCCGAACGTGACGACTTCAAAATATTAGTGCTCCAAGAAGTTGTTCGATTCTCAAGAAATGGCTGAAGAGCAAGAGGAAACGCCTGAGGAGGGGCTGCAGCCAAAACGATACTGAGCCCAAACACACTCCATGCTACGACCAATATAGCGATGGAAGCTATAGGCCTTCTGAAGTGCTCCAAGAAGCGGAAGAGGCCTGCGAAGAAGGACGCCAAAGCCAAGGCGGAGGCCAAATCCAAGGAGACGGTCCAACACCTCGATAAGTTGCCAAACAATTGGTGACCGGAGCATCACTTGGGTGAACCGATGCTGCCGGAGCATGTCCTCAAGATACTCACCTCGGCTATGAGGGGCTTGCATAACTCTGTCCTGTATCTGGAGAAGCAAGTTCTCAATTCAAAAAATCTTGGTTACCCTTTGTACGTGGCGAAGGTGCCAACTGGCATATGGACTTTGTCGAAAAGTACCCTGCGGACTTGTGCTTCATCCGGTTCGATGACATATTCGACATCTTTCGCATGAAAATGCTCCACTTTTCTGTGGTTTGGCTAGTTGCTCTTAGCCTATCTTCCCAGATCGTTAAGGAGGGGATGCCGAGCATCACGATAATGGACCCCTTCTATATGTGGGAGAGCATCATCTACAACGCTGGGGATCGGACGAATGCCACCAAGCAGGTGGAGGATTTCTTCCTGGCAAACATTAAAAAGAGCAGCATTCTCATCCCTTACTTCCCCGAGTAAGTAATCATTCGCTAGTACCCATTACCATTCTATCCTATATCTCCATTTGCATTTGCAAAGGTTAATGCGTGTGTTTTCCGCATAGACAAGTTCTGCACCCTCATCGTCGTGCACCCTCAACACTCGCATGTAATCTATCTCGACTCGGGTAGGGACAAGCAGAAGGACTACACCCATATCAAGGGCGTTCTCAATGATGCTCTCACCAGCTTCGCCACCAAGGCAGCCCCCCTGAAAGTACAGAGGAAAGTACGAGAAGGCTTGGCGTTAACCCACACAACCAACTTCGCCTGCCTCAGGCAGTCGTCGGGAGAAAATGGGATGGACGCATGGTACACCATCCTTCAGATCCAGGAGTACATGAAGTACGCAGATGACATATTGTGGCTAGAGACTCTCAGAAACATGTTTCAAAACATGGCGGATGCTAGCGATAGAGAGCTGAGACAAAACTGGGATCGCATCCAGCAGATGATTTGCACGACAATCATGCATGATGTCTGCAATAGGTCTGACGCGTTCTTCTACGGCTATGGTCTACCACCTAATGACGAGATAGAACTCCGCTTGGAGATGTCGTGTGATGACATGCCATTCAACACATTGAAGGGCTGCCGTCCATTCACCCCTAGGCCTACAACCTGATCCTACGACGGGAACTCTTTTGCTTAAGCTTGAACGATATGTCCATGAACTTGCATACTGTAATTGCTATATATTCCGGCCCGATCAACTTGTCGCTTTTATTTAGTTTGTATGGATGTGCATGTGAACTTGCGTCTATAATTCCATTTACTTTGGTATATATTCTAGCTTATGGCGTGTTTACCTTAATCATTTGCATTTACTCGGCCCTTACTTTACGATGATTAGAATGTTTGGTCACTCGTACACTCGGGGGTGGAGCCTGTGAGCCTTCGTGTGATGGCCACAAATATCAATCTATTGTGCATCCTACCTGGCCTCACTGACTCCATCCCTCGATGTTAATATTTGTTTCGACCAACAAAGTATGAGGCATGCTATTTAGTTCATACTACATTGTCTTTTATTTAAGTTGGCACTTCTTAATTGCATTGGCCGATGATTAGAATGTTCGGTCACTACACTCTGGGGTGGGGTGAGCGAACCTGGTGTGATGGCACAAATATCAATCTGTTGTGCATCCTACTTGGCTTGGCTTACCCCATCCCTAAATATTAATATTTGTTTCGACCGACAAAGTATGAGGCATGATATTTAGCTCATACTACTTGATACTTACTTGAGTTGGCACTTATTAGATTGTATCGGCCGATGATTAGAATGTTTCATCACTTCTCATATATACTTATATGTTGCAAATAGATATATATCATCTATGATTTGGTCCTGACGTTTTATTTGTCTTGTGCATGGAGATGCCGACGACATATGTCGTGTACAAGGAGAGAGTTCCTGGAGTCTACGACGACAGGGAGGACTATCGGAGATAGGTGCACCGCTTCAGCGGTAAAAACTACAAGGGATATCCCACTAGGCTGGAGGCGGAAGGATGATATGCACGTTATCTAGCGGGAGATATGAGGGACATGACGAGGAACCGGATGAAGACCATGGCCTTCGTGATGATGCTCATCGTGACCATGATCATGTTTTATGTGATTGTAGTTTAGGTTAGTAGCTACATTGTGAGGTGTATGACGACACTTGTGACGACTATGTACCGAGACTTCTAACTTTGTGAAACTTCATCGTTCGGTGTTGCATGTGTGTTGTACTCCCTCTGTTTCATTCTATAGTGCCTATAGTTTTTTGGCACGGAAATTAGCGCAAGAGTATTTTTTACACAAGGCTCCCTAGCTGAAGGATTTGAGATCATTGTAAAATTTGGGAAATTCATATCTTTCTAACTTACCATAACAAATCCCACAAATCTCTCTTGTTGATTCTCCATATATGTGTAGCCAAGTTCAATTAAGGAAAGTAAAATATTGCTGCCTAATTTTAAGAAATCGTTGGGCCATGCATTAGAAATCTTAATTAATTGTTTCCAATTTTGTATGGATTTTTTCTCACACATGTTGTGTGGGAGCTGAACGAGGAGGGGGTAGTTGAAAAAATCTAAGCTATAACCTTATATTTTGAAACAAATGCAAAAAATCTATAGGCACTATAGAAAGGAACGGAGGGAGTATGAATCAACATTTTGAAACGAGACTTACCTATTTGTGTATTGATACCTAAATGAGACTTGGCTCTCTATGTGTTTTTCATATTGCATGTACTGCTTTATAAATAAATATATTGCATTGGATGATATATGTACTGCTATATAAATATATACTGTTGTATAAATATGCATTGTAATACGCTGGAAAAAGCTGGAAAAAATTGAAATTTTGAACTATACCACCGGCGCACCTCCATCCCCTACTGCCGGCGCACAGCACATGCGCCACTGCTGACAGCCCTACTGCCGACGCAGCACCACGTGCGCCAGCGGTAAACAACTATTGCCGTTAAGCTAGCCAAATGCGCTGGCAGTAACTGAACTACCACCGGCGCACCTTCCGGTGCGCTAGCAGTAGCCAGTTACAACCGGCCTGTTCGCACCGGCGGGCTCTGGTGCGCTGGCAGTAGCCCAAAACGGTGCGCCGGTAATAGACCTTTTCCTAGTAGTGACACCACAAAGATGTAGGGATTCGTTGCATAGAAAACAAAAAATTTCCTACCGCGAGAACGCAATCCAAGCCAAGATGCAATCTAGAAGACGGGAGCAATGAGGAGATGAATGAGACTCACCCTTGAAGATTTCCAAAGCCTACAAGATGAGGCTCTTGTTGCTGCGGTAGACGATCACTTGCCGCTTTCAAAAGCGCGTAGAAGATCTTGACGGTGCCACAATCGGGCAGCACCTCCATACTCGGTCACACGTTCGGTGTTGATAAAGACGACGCCCTTCTCCCCGTTCCAGCGGGCAGCAGAAGTAGTAGCTCCTCCTTGAATCCGGCAGCACGACGGCGTGGTGGCGGCGGCGATGGAGAACTCCGGCGGAGCTTCGCTAAGCGTTGCGGGAGAGGTGGAGGAGTGGGGCGGCTAGGGTTTGGGAGAGGGGGTGGCCGGCCTCCTTGGGGTGCGGCCAAGATGGTGGTGTTGTGGTGGCCGGCCCCCTCCCCTTGGCCCCTCATATATAGGTGGAACCCCCAAGTGTTGGACTACAAGTCTTCGAATAAGACCCCAACCCAAAACCTTCCATGTGTAGGGAAACCTACCCAAGGTGGGACTCCCACCTCAAGTGGGATTCCCACCCTTCCATGAGGGGGGGTGGCCGGCCCCCTTGGTGGAGTCCACTTGGGACTCCACCCCTCTAGGGTTGGCCGGCCACGGGTGGTGGAGTCCCTCCGGGACTCCGCCTTCCAAAGTGATTTCTTCCGGACTTTTCTAGAACCTTCTAGAACCTTCCATAAATGCACCAGTTCATTTTCAAACTTATAAAATGACTTCCTATATATGAATCTTATTCTCCGGACCATTCCGGAACTCCTCGTGATGTCCGGGATGTCATCCGAGACTTCGAACAAAACTTCGAACTCCATTCCATATTCAAGTTCTACTAATACGACATCAAACCTTAAGTGTGTCACCCTACGGTTCGCGAATTATGTAGACATGGTTGAGAACTCTCTCCGACCAATAACCAATAGCGGGATCTGGAGATCCATAATGGCTCCCACATATTCAACGATGACTTAGTGATCGAATGAACCATTCACATACGATACCGATTCCCTTTGTCACACGATATTTTACTTGTCCGAGGTTTGATCATCGATATCTCTCTATACCTTGTTCAACCTCGTCTCCTGACAAGTACTCTTTACTCGTAGTGTGGTATGTGGTCTCTTATGAACTATTCATATGCTTGCAAGCTATTTAGACGACATTCCACTGAGAGGGCCAGAGTATATCTATCCGTCATCGGGATGGACAAATCCCACTGTTGATCCATATGCCTCAACTCATACTTTTCGGATACTTAATCCCACCTTTATAACCACCCATTTACGCAGTGGCGTTTGATGTAATCAAAGTACCTTTCCGGTATAAGTGATTTACATGAACTCATGGTCGAAAGGATTAGGTAACTATGTATCGAAAGCTTATAGCAAATAACTTAATGACGTGATCTTATGCTACGCTTAATTGGGTGTGTCCATTACATCATTCATATAATGATATAACCTTGTTATTAATAACATCCAATGTTCATGATTATGAAACTAATCATCTATTAATCAACAAGCTAGTTAAGAGGCTTACTAGGGACTCATTGTTGTTTACATAACACACATTTATCAATGTTTCGGTTAATACAATTATAGCATGGTATATAAACATTTATCATAAACATAAAGTATATAATAACCACTTTTATTATTGCCTCTTGGGCATATCTCCAACAGTCTCCCACTTGCACTAGAGTCAATAATCTAGATTACATTGTAAGGTACCTAACACCCATGGCATTCTTGGTGTTGGTCATGCTTTTCCCTAGGGAGAGTTTTAGTCAACGGATCTGCTACATTCAGATCAGTGTGTACTTTGCAAATCTTTACTTCTCCATCTTCGATGTACTCGCAAATTGAATGATAACGCAGCTTGATATGCTTCAGCCTCTTGTGTGACCTTGGTTCTTGTGCATTGGCGATGACACCCATGTTGTCACAGTAGATGACTAGTGGGTCCAATGCACTAGGAACCACACCGAGCTCTACAATGAACCTCTTCATCCATACCGCTTCGATGAAGCCTCCGAAGCCGCTATGTACTCCGATTCTGTTGAAGACTTCGCCACCGTGCATCGCTTCGAGCTTGCCCGGCTCACTGCAGCACCATTCAATATAAACACGTACCCGGATCGTGACTTAGAGTCATCGGGATCGGTGTTCCAACTTGCATCGGTGTAACTGGTTACAATGAGCTCTTGGTCACCTCCATAACAAAGAAACATATCCTTAGTTCTTTTCAAGTACTTCAGGATATTCTTGACCGCTGTCCAGTGTTCCATTCCTGGATCAGTTTGATATCTGCTAGTCAA
This sequence comes from Lolium rigidum, assembly GCF_022539505.1. Lineage (NCBI taxonomy): Eukaryota > Viridiplantae > Streptophyta > Magnoliopsida > Poales > Poaceae > Lolium > Lolium rigidum. Next base: position 28,351,921 of record NC_061513.1, on the reverse strand, counting down.
ACTAACAGCATGTGCTATATCCGGTCTAGTACATAGCATGGCATACATGATAGAGCCTACTGCTGAAGCATAGGGGATCTGATTCATCCTTTATCTTTCTTCTGCCATAGCCGGACCTTGAGTCTTACTCAAGACCTTGCCTGGTAACATAGGTAAGAAGCCTTTCTTACTTTCGTCCATTCTAAACTTCTTTAGAATCTTGTCTAGGTATGTACTCTGTGATAGCCCTATTAGACGTCTTGATCTATCTCTATAAATCTTGATGCCTAATATATACGATGCTTCACCAAGGTCTTTCATTGAAAAACTATTATTCAAATAACCTTTTACACTGCTTAATAGTTCTATATCATTCCCAATCAATAATATGTCATCTACATATAATATCGGGAATGCTACGGAGCTCCCACTCACTTTCTTGTAAATACGAGGCCTCTCCATGACACTTGTATAAACCCGAAGTCTTTGATCACCTTATCAAAGCGTCGGTTCCAACTTCTCGATGCTTGCTTCGGTCCATAAATTGAATGCTGAAGTTTGCATACTTTGTCGAATTTTTAGGATCGACAAAACCTTTGGGTTGTACCATATACAACTCTTCCTCAATGTCTCCATTAAGGAACGCCGTTTTGACATCCATCTGCCAAATCTCATAATCGAAAAATGCAGCTATTGCTAACAAAATCCTCACAGACTTTAGCTTCGCTACGGTGAGAAAGTCTCATCGTAGTCAACACCTTGAATTTGTCGGAAACCCTTTGCGACAAGTCGAGCTTTATAGACAGTAATATTACCATCTGTTTTTCTCTTGAAGATCCATTTATTCTCGACAGCCTTGCGGCTATCAGGTAAGTCTACCAAAGTCCACACTTTGTTATCATACATGGATCCCATTTCGGATTTCATGGCTTCTTGCCTTTTGTTGGAATCTGGGCTCATCATCGCTTCTTCATACGTCGTAGGGTCTTCATCATTGTTGTCCACAATCATGACATTTAGACGAGGATCATACCAATCAGGAGTGGCACGTTCCCTTGTCGATCTGCGAGGTTCAGTAGCTATCTCGTTCGAAGTTTCATGATCATTATCATTAGCTTCCTCTGTTGCCGGTGTAGGGGGCACAGGAACAACTTCTGGTACTGCGCTACTCTGATCAATGAGTGAAGATTCAGTAATCTCGCCGAGTTCTACTTTTCTTCCAGTCACTTCTTTAGTGAGAAATTCTTTCTCAAGAAAGGTTCCGTTCTTAGCAACAAAGATCTTGCCTTCGGATTTGTGATAGAAAGTGTACCCTATAGTTTCCTTAGGGTATCCTATGAAGACGCATTTCTCCGCTTTGGGTTCTAGCTTGTCCGGTGATACGTCTCAAACGTATCTATAATTTCTTATGTTCCATGCTACTTTTATGATGATACTCACATGTTTTATACACATTATATGTCATATTTATGCATTTTCCGGCACTAACCTATTGACGAGATGCCGAAGAGCCAGTTGCTGTTTTCTGCTGTTTTTGGTTTCAGAAATCCTAGTAAGGAAATATTCTCGGAATCGGACGAAATAAACGCCCAAGGTCCTATTTTTGCATGAAGCTTCCAGAAGTCCGAAGAGGAAACGAAGTGGGGCCACGAGGTGGCGACACACCAGGGCGGCGCGGCCTGGGCCCTGGCCGCGCGGCCCTATTGTGTGGGGCCCCCGTGACACCTCCTGACCTGCCCTTCCGCCTACTTAAAGTCTTCGTCGCGAAACCCCCAGTACCGAGAGCCACGATACGGAAAACCTTCCAGAGACGCTGATACGTCTCCAACGTATCTATAATTTCTGATGTTCCATGCTTGTTTTACGACAATACCAACATGTTTTGTTCACACTTTATATCATTTTTATGCGTTTTTCGGAACTAACCTATTGACGAGATGCCACAGTGCCAGTTCCTGTTTTCTGCTGTTTTTGGTTCCAGAAAGGCTGTTCGGGCAATATTCTCGGAATTCGACGAAACGAAGACCAAACCTCCTATTTTTCCCGGAAGGCTCCAGAACACCGAAGAAGAGTCGGAGAGGGGCTAGAGGGCCACCACACCATAGGGCGGTGCGGCCCGGCCTGGGCCCGCGCCGGCCTGTGGTGGGGAGCCCCCAGGTGCCCCCCTGCGCCGCCTCTTCGCCTATAAAATCCCTTTCGACCTAAAAACACCGTAACTCTTGACGAAACTCCAGAAAGACTCCAGGGGCGCCGCCGCCATCGCGAAACTCCAATTCGGGGGACAGAACTCTCTGTTCCGGCACCCTGCCGGGGCGGGGAATTTCCCCCGGAGTCATCTCCACCGCCGTCTCCACCGCCATCTTCACCGCCATTGCTGTCTCCATGATGAGGAGGGAGTAATCCACCCCTGGGGCTGAGGGCTCTACCGTAGCTATGTGGTTAATCTCTCTCTCTGTACTCCAATACAATGATCTCGTGAGTTGCTTTGCATGATTGAGATCCATATGATGAGCTTTGTATCGCTACTAGTTTATGTGCTACTCATGTGATGTTATTAAAGTAGTCTATTCCTCCTGCGTGGTGTAAAGGTGACTAGTGTGTGCACCGTGTGGTTCTTGTCGTAGGCTATGATCATGATCTCTTGTAGATTGTGGAGTTAATTATCATTATGATAGTATTGATGTGATCTATTCCTCCTTCATAGTGTAATGTGGACGGTGTGTGCACTATGTTAGTTCTTGGTTTATCTTGCAATGATCTATTATGCTCTAAGGTTATTTAAATATGAACATTGAATTGTGGAGCTTGTTAACTCCGGCATTGAGGGTTCGTGTAATCCTACGCAATGTGTTCATCATCCAACAAAAGAGTGTATGTAGCACATATGAGAAAGAGTTATTTATTATGCGATCAATGTTGAGAGTGTCCACTAGTGAAAGTATGATCCCTAGGCCTTGTTTCCAAACATCGAATCTCCGTTTATTTACTGTACTGTTGCATGTTTACTCGCTGCCATATTTTATTCAGATTGCTATTACCACTCATATACATCCATACTACTTGTATTTCACTATCTCTTCGCCGAACTAGTGCACCTATACATCTGACAAGTGTATTAGGTGTGTTGGGGACACAAGAGACTTCTTGCTTTGTGGTTGCAGGGTTGCTTGAGAAGGATATCTTTGACCTCTTCCTCCCTGAGATCGATAAACCTTGGGTGATCCACTTAAGGGAAACTTGCTCGCTGTTCTACAAACCTCTCGCTCTTGGAGGCCCAACACTTGTCTACAAGAATAGAAGCTCCCGTAGACATCAAGCATTTTTCTGGCGCCGTTGCCGGGGAGGTAAGGTAAAAGGTATTCACATCCTCCGACTACTAAGCTATTTCCTAGCACTGTTGCCGGTGTGTGAGTGCTCGAAGCTATTTCCTTTAGATCTTGCAATTGCATCTTTTTGTTTCTTGTTTTTATTTTCACTAGTTAGGCATAATGGAAAGCAACAAAAAATTTGGTGAGCTTTTTAATCTTTTTCCTGATTTAGAATTGTTTGGTGCGAACATTAAAAAACCAATGGAACCTTATTCGCATGCTAGTAGCGATGTTATTAGTATGAATGCAATTACTGCTAATGCTATGGAGAAGTCTAAGCTTGGGGAAGCTAGTTTTTGTGATCTTTTTAGCTTCCCATCTTTAGGGGAGAAAATTTGCTCTGATAATACTTTATCTCCCATATGCGATAACTCTAATGATGCTTGTGATATTTTAAATGCACCTACTGAAAGTATTCCATATAAAATACCTATGAAAATTATTGAACGTGTTATGGATAACCGCTATGAAGGGGATGGAACTGTGCATCCCGGAGATCATTTACTTGTTTTTGCATGAATTATGCGGGTTATTCAAGTGTGCAGGTATCTCTATGGATGAAGTGAAGAAAAAATTATTCTCTATGTCGTTGTCCGGTAAAGCGGCGCATTGGCATAAGCTAGCTGAAGGATGAGCATTCTCTTGATTGGAAGGATATTGTGCCTCTATTTTATTCTAAATTCTATCCTCCAAGTGAAATTCACAAAGACCGAAACCGAATATATAATTTCTGGCCTCATGATGGAGAGAGTATTGCCCAAGCATGGGAGAGATTGAAGTCTTTAATGCTCAAATGCCCCAATCATGAGCTTCCGGGTAATATCATCATTGATAATTTCTATGCAAGACTTTCTTTTCAAGATAAGACCTTGCTCTGGATGCTACTTGTTACGGATCATTCACGCGCAACAAAGAAGAGTTTAAAAGGGACCTTCTTGATCGGATTAAGGAGAACGCTGAAGATTGGGAGAACGACAAAGGTAAAGAGTCGGTATAAATTATGATTATGAATGCATTGAAACTTTTATGGATACCGATAAATTTCGAAATATGAGTGCTACTTATGCTCTTGACTCTCAAGTTGCTGCAAATCTTTATAAAGCCTTTGCTTCTCATTTTGAATTGCCTAAAAAGAATTTTGATAAGTATCATGAACCTTTTAAAGAGGCTTGCATGAAGAATGAAATTGTTGTTAATTATTGTAATAAGCATGCTCAAACTCCTAAGAATGCTATTTCCTATAAGCATGTTAATTTTTGTGGAATACATAGACCTTGTGGAATTAATCAAATCGAAGATGAATATTGTATCCATCATGCTAATGAAAAAACTAGAAAGTGGTTTAGGGCTCTAGATGATCTTGGTAAAAAAGTTTGTGCCCTCTATCCTTTTATTTGTGAAGTTTGCCATGAAGTGGGTCATTTTAATTTTCAATGCTCCTCCAATGATAATTTGAACCCAATGAGTGCTGCAAATTTGTATTGTGATGATGAAATTACTCCTAATCAGCATGATGAACTTACTTTATTTTTGGGGTGTGAGGAACTGTCAAGAAAAATCTCTTTGTTGCATATGAGTGATCTTGATATTGATGATGTCCTGCATGGGTGTTTTCTTATTGCATTGATAATAGCCATACAAATACTTACATACAAAATATTTTAGAAGATGACACCTTGCCAAAATATGATAGGACCATTGTGTGTTTTCAACTAATTAATGAAAAGGAGGGATCCTCCCAAGTTTCTTCTATTGTTTCGAAAGTAAATCAGGTTATGCGGACAAGCCACCCTTCAAGCCTCTTCCTCCTAAAGAATGGAACAAGAAGAAGGGAACGAAGAAGAAGAAGAAGAAGAAGAAGAAGAAGGAGAATAAAAAGAAAGAGGTAACGGCGTATCCCCGCGTGAATGAGATAACGCTAGGTAACCGTAAGTATGTTGCTCCTAATCATTATTATGATAATGAATCTGAATACGATGATCTTCCTATGCCCTTTACATACATTAGCGATCATGATTTGAATGAGCACACTACTTTTGATATTACAAATCTCTGGGAAACTAATTCTAAAAATGATGATAATAATTGCCATAGTGTCAGTGCTATCCATGCTTCCTCCCATAATGATATAGAAAGCTCTAAGCTTGGGGAAGAGGTGTTTGAAAATCGTTTAGCTACTGGTCATTATGTTCTTGATACATCTCCTTCTAATAACAATGATGGTGTGGACACAGATAAACCGACTGTGAAAGATAACTATTCTATTTCTTATGATGACACTGTGCCTCCGATCTTTGATGATTATTATAAAGAATGCTATGATATAGGTTATAACTATCCTTATGAAACTTGTCATAGTCATGATTGTATTACCAAAAACAATTCCCTTAATATGCAACTTGTTTACCATGTTCAAATTCTTGATAATAATCTTGCTCCAATTACTATTAATGAGAATAACTTTTCTTATGCCAAATTTAATGATACTTCTATGCATATGAACCATGATAAGAATGTTTTAAGTGATGGGTATATTGTGGATTTCATCAATGATGCTACTGAAAGTTATTATGAGAGAGGGAAATATGGTTATATGCATCTTAATTTATGTCGAGAATCTTGAAGTTACTCGTGTTTTATCCTCTTATGCTTGTCACTTTGTTCTTCATGAATTCATTTGTGTACAAGACTCCTCTTCATAGGAAGCATGTTAGACTTAAATGTGTTTTGGATTTGCTTCTTGATGCTCTCTTTTTGCTCCAAATACTATTTCCTGCGAGCGTAACATTAAAACTGCTGAGCCCATCTTAATGGCTATAAAGAAAGAACTTCTTGGGAGATAACCCATGTGTTATTTTGCTACAGTACTTTGTTTTATATTTGTGTCTTGGAAGTTGTTTACTACTGTAGCAACCTCTCCTTATCTTATTTTATTGCATTGTTGTGCCAAGTAAAGTCTTTGATAGAAAGGTTGATACTAGATTTGGATTACTGCGCAGAAACAGATTTCTTTGCTGTAACGAATCTGGGTCTAATTCTCTGTAGGTAACTCATAAAATTAAGCCAATTTACGTGAGTGATCCTCAGATATGTACGCAACTTTCATTCAATTTGAGCATTTTCATTTGAGCAAGTCTGGTGCCCTTTTAAAATTCGTCTTTACGGACTGTTCTGTTTTGACAGATTCTGCCTTTTATTTCGCATTGCTTCTTTCGCTGTGTTGGGTGGATTTCTTTGTTCCATTACCTTCCAGTAGCTTTGAGCAATGTCCAGAAGTGTTAAGAATGATTGTGTCACCTCTGAACATGTGAATTTTTAATTATGCACTAACCCTCTAATGAGTTTGTTTCGAGTTTGGTGTGGAGGAAGTTTTCAAGGGTCAAGAGAGGAGGATGATATACTATGATCAAGGAGAGTGAAAGCTCTAAGATTGGGGATGCCCCGGTGGTTCATCCCTGCATATTTCAAGAAGACTCAAGCATCTAAGCTTGGGGATGCCCAAGGCATCCCCTTCTTCATCGACAAATTATCAGGTTCCTTCTCTTGAAACTATATTTTTATTCGGTCACATCTTATGTACCTTACTTGGAGCGTCTGTATGTTTCTTGTTTTTGTTTTTGTTTGAATAAATGCTTGTGTGGGAGAGAGACACGCTCCGCTGGTTCGTATGAACACATGTGTTCTTAGCTTTTAATTTTCATGGCGAAGGATGAAACTGCTTCGTTAATTGTTATATGGTTGGAAACGGGAAATGCTACATGTAGTAACTGGTATGATGTCTTAAATAACTTGATACTTGGCAATTGTTGTGCTCATGTTTAAGCTCTTGCATCATATACTTTGCACCTATTAGTGAAGAAATACATAGAGCTTGTTAAAATTTGGTTTGCATGAGTGGTTTCTCTAGAGTCTAGATATTTTATAGTGAGACAATGTATAGTCTTATAATGCTTGTAATATGTCTTTTATGTAAGTTTTGATGTACTAGTTTATGCTTGTGTTTGCTTCAAACAACCTTGCTAGCCTAAGCCTTGTATCGAGAGGGAGTACTTCTCATGCATCCAAAATCCTTGAGCCAACCACTATGCCATTTGTGTCCACCATACCTACCTACTACATGGTATTTCTCCGCCATTCCAAAGTAAATTGCTTGAAGTGCTACCTTTAAATTTCTATCCTCTACCTTTACAATATATAGCTCATGGGACAAATAGCTTAAAAACTATTGTGGTATTGAATATGTACTTATGCACTTTATCTCTTATTAAGTTGCTTGTTGTGCGATAACCATGTTTTGGGGACGCCACCAACTATTCTTTGTTGAATATCATGTGAGTTGCTATGCATGTCCGTCTTGTCTGAAGTAAGAGAGATCTACCACCTTAATGGTTGGAGCATGCATATTGTTAGAGAATAACATTGGGCCGCTAACTAAAGCCATGATTCATGGTGGAAGTTTCAGTTTTGGACATATATCCTCAATCTCATATGAGAATAATAATTGTTGCCACATGCTTATGCATTAAAGAGGAGTCCATTATCTGTTGTCCATGTTGTCCCGGTATGGATGTCTAAGTTGAGAATAATCAAAAGCGAGAAATCCAAAATGCGAGCTTTCTCCTTAGACCTTTGTACGAGGCGGCATGGAGGTACCCCATTGTGACACTTGGTTAAAACATGTGTATTGCGATGATCCGGTAGTCCAAGCTAATTAGGACAAGGTGCGGGCACTATTAGTATACTATGCATGAGGCTTGCAACTTGTAAGATATAATTTACATAACTCATATGCTTTATTACTACCGTTGACAAAATTGTTTTCTTGCTTTCAAAACCAAAGCTCTAGCACAAATATAGCAATCAATGCTTCCCTCTGCGAAGGGCCATTCTTTTACTTTTATGTTGAGTCAGTTTACCCATTTCTCTATCATAGAAGCAAACACTTGTGATTAACTATGCATTGATTCTTACATACTTGCATATTATACTTGTTATATTGCTTTGCATTGACAATTATCCATGAGATATACATGTTACAAGTTGAAAGCAACTACTGAAACTTAATCTTCCATTGTGTTGCTTCAATGTCTTTACTTTGAATTTATTGCTTTATGAGTAACTCTTATGCAAGACTTATTGATACTTGTCTTGAAAGTACTATTCATGAAAAGTCTTTGCTATATGATTCAATTGTTTACTAATTGCATTAATATTGTTTTGAATCGCTGCATTCATCTCATATGCTTTACAATAGTATGATTAAGATTATGTTGGTAGCATGTCACCTCAGAAATTATATTTTATCGTTTACCTACTCGAGGACGAGTAGGAACTAAGCTTGGGGATGCTGATACGTCTCCAACGTATCTATAATTTCTGATGTTCCATGCTTGTTTTATGACAATACCAACATGTTTTGTTCACACTTTATATCATTTTTATGCGTTTTCTAACCTATTGACGAGATGCCACGGTGCCGGTTCTGTTTTCTGCTGTTTTTGGTTCCAGAAAGGTTGTTCGGGCAATATTCTCGGAATTCGACGAAACGAAGACCAAACCTCCTATTTTTCCCGGAAGGCTCCAGAACACCGAAGAAGAGTCGGAGAGGGGCTAGAGGGCCACCACACCATAGGGCGGCGCGGCTGGCCCGGGCCGCGCCGGCCTATGGTGGGGAGCCCCAGTGCCCCCTGCGCCGCCTCTTCGCCTATAAAATCCCTTTCGACCTAAAAACACCGTAACTCTTGACGAAACTCCGGAAAGACTCCGGGCGCCGCCGCCATCGCAAAACTCCAATTCGGGGGATAGAACTCTCTCGTTCGGCACCTGCCGGGGCGGGGAATTGCCCCGGAGTCATCTCCACCGCCGTCTCCACCGCCATCTTCACCGCCATCGCTGTCTCCATGATGAGGAGGGAGTAATCCACCCCAGGGCTGAGGGCTCTACCGTAGCTATGTGGTTAATTTCTCTCTCTGTACTCCAATACAATGATCTCGTGAATTGCTTTGCATGATTGAGATCCATATGATGAGCTTTGTATCGCTACTAGTTTATGTGCTACTCATGTGATGTTATTAAAGTAGTCTATTCCTCCTGCGTGGTGTAAAGGTGACTAGTGTGTGCACCGTGTGGTTCTTGTCGTAGGCTATGATCATGATCTCTTGTAGATTGTGGAGTTAATTATCATTATGATAGTATTGATGTGATCTATTCCTCCTTCATAGTGTAATGTGGACGAGTGTGTGCACTATGTTAGTTCTTGGTTTATCTTGCAATGATCTATTATGCTCTAAGGTTATTTAAATATGAACATTGAATTGTGGAGCTTGTTAACTCCGGCATTGAGGGTTCGTGTAATCCTACGCAATGTGTTCATCATCCAACAAAAGAGTGTATGTAGCACATATGAGAAAGAGTTATTTATTATGCGATCAATGTTGAGAGTGTCCACTAGTGAAAGTATGATCCCTAGGCCTTGTTTCCAAACATCGAATCTCCGTTTATTTACTGTTCTGTTGCATGTTTACTCGCTGCCATATTTTATTCAGATTGCTATTACCACTCATATACATCCATACTACTTGTATTTCACTATCTCTTCGCCGAACTATTGCACCTATACATCTGACAAGCGTATTAGGTGTGTTGGGGACACAAGAGACTTCTTGCTTTGTGGTTGCAGGGTTGCTTGAGAGGGATATCTTTGACCTCTTCCTCCCTGAGATCGATAAACCTTGGGTGATCCACTTAAGGGAAACTTGCTGCTGTTCTACAAACCTCTGCTCTTGGAGGCCCAACACTGTCTACAAGAATAGAAGCTCCCGTAGACATCAGACGCCGCCGCCGCCAATCCCATCTCGGGGGATTCAGGAGATCGCCTCCGGCACCCTGCCGGAGAGGGGAATCATCTCCCGGAGGTCGCTTCATCGCCATGATCGCCTCCGGATCGATGTGTGAGTAGTCCATCCCTGGACTATGGGTCCATAGCAGTAGCTAGATGGTTGTCTTCTCCTCATTGTGCTATCATGTTAGATCTTGTGAGCTTCCTATCATGATCAAGATCATCTATTTGTAATCCTTCATGTTGTGTTTGTTGGGATCCGATGAATATTGAATACTATGTCAAGTTGATTATCAATCTATCATATATGTTATTTATGTTCTTGCATGCTCTCCGTTGCTAGTAGAGGCTCTGGCCAAGTTGATACTTGTGACTCCAAGAGGGGGTATTTATGCTCGATAGTGGGTTCATGCCTCCACTAAATGCAGGACAGTGACGGAAAGTTCTAAGGTTGTGGATGTGCTTGTTGCCACTAGGGATAAAACATCGATGCTTTGTCTAAGGATATTTGTGTTGATTACATTACGCACCATACTTAATGCAATTGTCCGTTGTTTGCAACTTAATACTGGAAGGGGTTCGGATGATAACTCTGAAAGTGGACTTTTTAGGCATAGATGCATGCTTGGATAGCGGTCTATGTACTTTGTCGTAATGCCCTGATTAAATCTCATAGTACTCATCATGATATATGTATGTGCATTGTTATGCCTTCTTTATTTGTCAATTTCCCAACTGTAATTTGTTCACCCAACATCTGTTTATATTATGGGAGAGACACCACTAGTGAACTGTGGATCCCGGTCCTATTCTTTACATCTGAAATACAATCCACTGCAATTGTTCTTTACTGTTCTTCGCAAACAATCATCATCATCCACACTATACATCTAATCCGTTGTTTACAGCAAGCCGGTGAGATTGACAACCTCACTTTTACCGTTGGGGCAAAGTTTTGTGATTGTGTTGTGCAGGTTCCACGTTGGCGCCGGAATCCCTGGTGTTGCGCTGCACTACACTCCGCCACCAACAACCTTCAACGTGCTTCTTGGCTCCTATTGGTTCGATAACCTTGGTTTCTTACTGAGGGAAAACTTGCTGCTGTGCGCATCACACCTTCCTCTTGGGGTTCCCAACAGACGTGTCCACTACGCGCATCAAGACCGTTTTCTGGCGCCGTTGCCGGGGAGATCAAGACACGCTGCAAGGGGAGTCTTCCACATCCAATCTCTTTACTTTGTTTTTGTCTTGCTTTACTTTATTTACTGTTTTGTTTGCTTCTTATATCAAAAACACAAAAATATTAGTTGCTAGTTTTACTTTATTTACTGTCTTGTTCTCTATATCAAAAACACAAAAAAATAGTTACTTGCAATTACTTTATTTAGTTTGCTTTATTTACTACTACTAAAATGGGTACTCCTGAAAATACTAAGTTGTGTGACTTCACTAGCACAAATAATAATGATTTCTTATGCACACCTATTGCTCCACCCTGCTACTACGGCAGAATTCTTTGAAATTAAACACTGCTTTACTTGAATCTTGTTATGAGAGAGCAATTTTACGGTGTTAGTTATGATGATGTTGCTGCCCATCTTAATAATTTTGTTGAACTATGTGAGATGCAAAAGTATAAGGATGTAGATGGTGACATTATAAAATTAAAATTGTTTCCTTTCTCTTTAAGAGGAAGAGCTAAAGATTGGTTGATATCTCTGCCTAGAAATAGTATTGATTCATGGACTAAATGTAAGGATGCTTTTATTGGTAGATATTATCCTCCCGCTAAAATTATATCTTTGAGAAGTAGCATAATGAATTTTAAGCAATTAGATAATGAACATGTTGCTCAAGCATGGGAGAGAATGAAATCTTTGGTAAAGAATTGCCCAACCCATGGACTGACTACTTGGATGATCATCCAAACCTTTTATGCAGGATTGAATTTTTCTTCGCGGAACCTATTGGATTCAGCTGCTGGAGGTACCTTTATGTCCATCACTTTGGGGGCAGCAACAAAGCTTCTTGATGATATGATGATAAATTACTCTGAATGGCACACGGAAAGAGCTCCACAAGGTAAGAAGGTAAATTCTGTTGAAGAAACCTCCTCCTTGAGCGATAAGATTGATGCTATTATGTCTATGCTTGTGAATGGTAGATCTAATGTTGATCCTAATAATGTTCCTTTAGCTTCATTGGTTGCCCAAGAAGAACATGTTGATGTGAATTTCATTAAAAATAATAATTTCAACAACAATGCTTATAGGAATAATTTTGGTAACAACTATAGGCCATATCCTGCTGCTAATGGTAATAGTTATGGTAATTCTTATGGGAATTCTTACAACAATAATAGGAGTGTACCCCTGGTCTTGAAGCCATGCTTAAATAATTTATTAGTACACAAACTGCTTTTAACAAATCTGTTGAAGAAAAGCTTGATAAAATTGATATTCTTGCTTCTAAGGTTGATAGACTTGCCGCTGATGTTGATCTTTTAAAATTGAAAGTTATGCCTAATAAGGATAATGAAAATAAGATTGTTACTACAGTAAATTCCATCCAAGTTCGAATTAATGAGAATATTAGATTGATGGTTAAATTGCATGCTAGGTGGGAAAGAGAAGAAAACGAAAAACTAGCTAAAGAGAATAATGTAGCTACAGTTTGGAGTATTACCACCACTAGTAATGTTAATGATTCACATGTTGCTACACCTCCTACTATCAATGGTAAAATAATTGGTGTTAGCAATGTTTCTACTCCTAGTGCAAAGCATGCAAAATTGCCTGAAACTGCTAAAACTGCTGAAACTGATAAAACTGCTGAAATTTTTCAAAATATTGGGGACAATGATCCCATTGCTGTAGATCATAATGGTTTATACTTTGATGATTGTCACATCTCTGAATTTATAAATTTCTTACAAAAACTTGCTAAAAGTCCCAATGCTAGTGCTATAAATTTGGCCTTTACAAAACATATTACAAATGCTCTCATAAAAGCTAGAGAAGAGAAACTAAAACTTGAAACTTCTATACCTAGGAAGTTAGAAGATGGTTGGGAGCCCATCATTAAGATGAGGGTCAATGATTTTGACTGTAATTCTTTATGTGATCTTGGTGCAAGTATTTCTGTTATGCCTAAGAAAATCTATGATATGCTTGACTTGCCACCATTGAAAAATTGTTATTTGGATGTTAATCTTGCTGATAATGCTATAAAGAAACCTTTGGGGAGGATTGATAATGTTCGCATTATGGTTAACAATAACCTTGTCCCCGTTGATTTTGTTGTCTTGGATATTGAATGCAATGCATCTTGTCCCATTATATTGGGAAGACCTTTTCTTCGAACTGTTGGTGCTACTATTGATATGAAGGAAGGTAATATTAAATATCAATTTCCTATCAAGAAAGGTATGGAACACTTCCCTAGAAAGAGAATGAAGTTACCTTATGATTCTATTATTAGAACAAATTATGATGTTGATGCTTCATGTCTTCATAATACTTGAATTACACTTTCTGCGCCTAGCTGAAAGGCGTTAAAGAAAAGCGCTTATGAGAGACAACCCATTATTTTATTTCTGCAATGTTTGTTTTATATTTGTGTCTTGGAAGTTGTTACTACTGTATCAACCTCTCCTTATCTTTACTTTATTGCATTGTTGTGCCAAGTAAAGTCTTTGATAGTAAGGTTGATACTAGATTTGGATTTCTGTGCGAGAAACAGATTTCTTGCTGTCACGAATTTGGGTAGAATCTCTGTAGGAAATTCAGAAAAATCTGCAATTTTCATGAGTGATCCTCAGATATGTACGCAACTTTCATTCAATTTGAGCTTTTTCATCTGAGCATGTTAAGTGCCTCTAAAAAATTCGTCTTTACGGACTGTTCTGTTTTGACAGATTCTGCCTTTTATTTCACATTGCCTCTTTTACTGTGTTGGATGGATTTCTTTGTTCCATTAACTTTCAGTAGCTTTGGGTAATGTCCGAAGTGTTAGGAATGATTGTGTCACTCTCTAAACATGTGAATTTTTGATTATGCACTAACCCTCTAATGAGTTTGTTTTGAGTTTGGTGTGGAGAAAGTTTTCAAGGGTCAAGAGAGGAGGATGATATAATATGATCAAGAAGAGTGAAAAGTCTAAGCTTGGGGATGCCCCCGTGGTTCATCCCTGCATATTTCAAGAAGACTCAAGCATCTAAGCTTGGGGATGCCTTGGGCATCCCTTCTTCATCGACAACTTATCAGGTCACCTCTAGTGAAACTATATTTTTATTCCGTCACATCTTATGTGCTTTACTTGGAGCGTTTGTATGATTTTATTTATGTTTTTGTTTGAATAAACTCGGATCCTAGCATCCTTGTGTGGGAGAAAGACACGCTCCGCTGTTTCATATGAACACTGATGTTCTTAGCTTTACTTTTAATGTTCATGGCGAAGGTTGAAAACTGCTTCGTTCATTGTTATTTGGTTGGAAACAGAAAATGTTCCATGTGGTAATTGGTATATTGTCTTGAATAATTTGATACTTGGCAATTGTTTTGAGTTCTCAATTAGATCATGTTTAAGCTCTTGCATCATGTAGTTTGAACCTATTAGTGGAGAATTACTGTAGAACATGTTGAAAGTTGGTTTGCATGATTGGTCTCTCTAAAAGTCTAAATATTTTCTGGTGAAGGTGTTTGAACAACAAGGAGACAGTGTAGAGTCTTATAATGCTTGCAATATGTTCTTATGTAAGTTTTGCTGTACCTGTTCATACTTGTGTTTGCTTCAAACAACCTTGCTAGCCAAAGCCTTGTACTGAGAGGGAATGCTTCTCGTGCATCCAAAACCTTGAGCCAAAACCTATGCCATTTGTGTCCACCATAACTACCTACTATGTGGTATTTTTCTGCCATTCCAAGTAAATTGCTTGCGTGCTACCTTTAAAATTTCATTCCTTGTCTTTGCAATACATAGCTCATGGGAAAATAGCTTAAAAAACTATCGTGGTATTGAATATGTTGCTTATGTATCTTATTTCTTATAAGTTGCTTGTTGAGCGGTAACCATGTTTCTGGGGACGCCATCAACTATTACACCTTTGTTGAATATCATGTGAATTGCTATGCATGTTCGTCTTGTCTGAAGTAAGGGTGATTTATCATGATTAAATGGTTTGAGTATGCATATTTTTAGAGAAGAACATTGGGCCGCCAACTAAAGCCATGTATCATGGTGGAAGTTTCAGTTTAGACATTAATCCTCAATCTCTTATGAGAATATTATCTGTTGTTGAATGCTTAAGCATTAAAGAGGAGTCCATTATCTGTTTTCTATGTTGTCCCGGTACGGATGTCCTTAAGTTGAGATCTATCAAAAACGAGAAATCAAATGCGATCTATCTCCTTGGACCTCAGTACAGGTGACATAGAGGTACCCCTTTGTGACACTTGGTTGAAACATATGTAATGCAATGATAATCCATGGAAATCCGAGCTAATTAGGACAAGGTGCGAGCACTATTGGTATTCTATGCATGAGGCTTGCAACTTATAGGATGTCTTATGCATAACACATATGAATTATTACTACCGTTGACAAAATTGTTTCTATGTTTCCAAAATAAAAAGCTCTAGCACAAGAGTAATCCCTGCTTCCCTCTGCGAAGGGCCTTTCTTTTACTTTATGTTGAGTCAGTTTACCTACTTCTTTCTATCTTAGAAGCAAACACTTGTGTCAACTGTGTACATTGATTCCTACATACTTGCTTATTTGCATTCATCATATTACTTTGTGTTGACAATTATCCATGAGATATACATGTTGAAGTTGAAAGCAACCGCTGAAACTTATATCTTCCTTTGTGTTGCTTCAAAACCTTCTACTAAGAATCTATTGCTTTATGAGTTAACTCCTATGCAAGACTTATTGATGCTTGTCTTGAAAGTACTATTCATGAAAAGTCTTTGCTATATGATCACTTGTTTAGTCATTATCTTTACCATTGCTTTGAATCACTTCATTCATCTCATATGCTTTACAATAGTATTGATCAAGATTATGATAGCAGCATGTCACTTCAGAAATTATCCTTGTTATCGTTTACCTACTCGAGGGCGAGTAGGAACTAAGCTTGGGGATGCTTGATACGTCTCAAACGTATCTATAATTTCTTATGTTCCATGCTAGTTTTATGACAATACTCACATGTTTTATATACACTTTATATCATTTTGATGCATTTTCCGGCACTAACCTATTAACAAGATGCCGAAGCGCCAGTTCATGTTTTCTGCTGTTTTTGGTTTCAGAAATCTTACACAGGAAATATTCTCGGAATTGGACGAAACAAAAGCCCACGGTCTTATTTTCCACGGAGCTTTCCAGAACACCGAAGGAGAGACGGAGAGGGGCCAAGGTGGCCCCACACCCTAGGGCGGCGCGGCCTGGAAGGGGGCGCGCCGGCCTAAGGGGTGGGCCCCTCGGCCGCCTCCCGACTCCGCCCCTTCGCCTATTTATTCTCTCCGTCGCGAAAACCCTAGTACCGAGAGCCACGATACGAGAAAAGTTACTGTGATGCCGTCGCCGCCAATCCCATCTCGGGGGATTCAGGAGATCGCCTCCGGCACCCTGCCGGAGAGGGGAATCATCACCGGAGGACTCTACATCATCATGCCCGCCTCCGGATTGATGCGTGAGTAGTTCATCCTTGGACTATGGGTCCATAGCGAGTAGCTAGATGGTTGTCTTCTCCTCATTGTGCTATCATGTTTAGATCTTGTGAGGTGCCTAACATGATCAAGATCGTCTATTTGTAATGCTACATGTTGTGTTTGTTGGGATCCGATGAATATGGAATACTATGTCAAGTTGATTATTGATCTATCATATATGTGTTGTTTATGATCTTGCATGCTCTCCGTTGCTAGTAGAGGCTCGGCTAAGTTGATACTTGTGACTCCAAGAGGGAGTATTTATGCTCGATAGTGGGTTCATGACTCCATTGAATCCGGGACGAGTGACGTAAAGTTCTAAGGTTGTGGATGTGTTGTTGCCACTAGGGATAAAACATCAATGCTTTGTCTAAGGATATTTGTGTTGATTACATTACGCACCATACTTAATGCAATTGTCCGTTGTTTGCAACTTAATACTGTAAGGGGTGCGGATGCTAACCCGAAGGTGGACTTTTTAGGCATAGATGCATCTCTGGATAGCGGTCTATGTTCTTTGTCGTAATGCCCTAAGTAAATCTCATATTAGTCATCATGATATGTATGTGCATTGTTATGATCTCTCTATTTGTCAATTGCCCAACTGTAATTTGTTCACCCAACATGCTATTATCTTATTGGAGAGACACCACTAGTGAACTGTGGACCCCGGTCCATTCTTTTACATCTGAAATACAATCTACTGCAATCTCTGTTCTCTGTTGTTATTTGCAAACAAACATCATTCTCCACACCATACATTTAATCCTTTGTTTACAACAAGCCGGTGAGATTGACAACCTCACTGTTAAGTTGGGGCAAAGTATTTTGATTGTGTTGTGCAGGTTCCATGTTGGCGCCGGAATCCCTGGTGTTGCGCCACACTACACTCCTCCACCAACAACCTTCACGTGGCCTTCATCTCCTACTGGTTCGATAACCTTGGTTTCTTACTGAGGGAAAACTTGCTGCTGTATGCATCACACCTTCCTCTTGGGGTTCCCAACGGACGTGTGCTTTACGCGTTATCATTGATCTCCATGTTCTCCTTGTTCTTCTTCTTTTTGGTCCTTCTATTCCTCTTCCTCTTTGGCTTGGTAGCCACTCCTCCTTCATTGCAAGGGCCCTCTTTGGCTCCATCTTTGGCTTCAATGACTTCTTCCAAGTACTTGGCTTGAACTTGGAGTCTATCAATTTTGGCCTTCAAACGATTGACCTCATCTTCATGCTCCGGGTGAGGGTGAGTGATATCAAACACTTGGACTTCCTTTGCCTTGTTCACCCGGAAATGTTCCATCAAAGCTTCTTCTTGGAGAGAGTTCATCTTCATGAGTAGACGCTTGTCACTCTCCATCTTGGCAATGTCACTTTCATGGTTGCAACACGCGCGATCCTTGCTCAAAGGAAAGTACCCCTTCAATGCTTCCTCTTGCATGGAATTGACCTCCATGAGTTTGGCTTCGCTCCTCTTCAAGGCGGCTATTGATACGTCTCAAACGTATCTATAATTTCTTATGTTCCATGCTACACTTTATGTCATTATTATGCATTTTCCGGCACTAACCTATTGACGAGATGCCGAAGAGCCAGTTGCTGTTTTCTGCTGTTTTTGGTTTCAGAAATCCTACAAAGGAAATATTCTCGGAATTGGAAAAAAATCAACGCCCAGGGTCTTATTTTTCCACGAAGATTCCAGAAGACCGAACGGGAAACGAAGTGGGGCGACGGGGCACCGACCCCATAGGTCGGCGCGGCCAAGGGGGGGCCGCGCCGCCCTATGGTGTGGCCCCCCTGTCAGCCCTCCGACTCCGCCCTTCCGCCTACTTAAAGCCTTCGTCGCGAAAACCCCAGTACCGAGAGCCACGATACGGAAAACCTTCCGAGACGCCGCCGCTGCCAATCCCATCTCGGGGATTCAGGAGATCGCCTCCGGCACCTCGCCGGAGAGGGGAATCATCTCCCGGAGGGCTCTTCATCGCCATGATCGCCTCCGGATCGATGTGTGAGTAGTTCACCCCTGGACTATGGGTCCATAGCAGTAGCTAGATGGTTGTCTTCTCCTCATTGTGCTATCATGTTAGATCTTGTGAGCTGCCTATCATGATCAAGATCATCTATTTGTAATGCTACATGTTGTGTTTGTTGGGATCCGATGAATATTGAATATTATGTCAAGTTGATTATCAATCTATCATATATGTTGTTTATGTTTTTGCATGCTCTCCGTTGCTAGTAGAGGCTCTGGCCAAGTTGATACTTGTAACTCCAAGAGGGAGTATTTATGCTCGATAGTGTGTTCATGCCTCCATTGAATCTGGGACAGTGACATAAAGTTCTAAGGTTGTGGATGTGCTGTTGCCACTAGGGATAAAACATCAATGCTTTGTCTAAGGATATTTGTGTTGATTACATTACGCACCATACTTAATGCAATTGTCTGTTGATTGCAACTTAATACTGGAAGGGGTTCGGATGATAACCTGAAGGTGGACTTTTTAGGCATAGATGCATGCTGGATAGCGGCCTATGTACTTTGTCGTAATGCCCTGATTAAATCTCATAGTACTCATCGTGATATATGTATGTGCATTGTTATGCCTTCTTTATTTGTCAATTGCCCAACTGTAATTTGTTCACCCAACATGCTATTTCTTATGGGAGAGACACCACTAGTGAACTGTGGACCCCGGTCCATTCTTTACATCTGAAATACATTCTACTGCAAACTCTGTTCTTTACTGTTCTTCGCAAACAATCATCATCTTCCACACAATACGTTTAATCCTTTGTTTACAGCAAGCCGGTGAGATTGACAACCTCACTGTTACGTTGGGGCAAAGTACTTTGATTGTGTTGTGCAGGTTCCACGTTGGCGCCGGAATCCCTGGTGTTGCGCCGCACTACATCCACCACCAACAACCTTCACGTGTTCCTTGAATCCTACTGGTTCGATAACCTTGGTTTCTTACTGAGGGAAAACTTGTCGATGTACACATCACACCTTCCTCTTGGGGTTCCCAACGGACGTGTGTCTTACACGTCATCAAGACAGTTTTCTGGCGCCGTTGCCGGGGAGATCAAGACACGCTGCAAGGGGAGTCTCCCACATCCAATCTCTTTACTTTGTTTTTGTCTTGCTTTACTTTACTTTATTTACTGCTTTGTTTGTTCTCTATATCAAAAATACAAAAAAATTAGTTGCTAGTTTTACTTTATTTACTGTCTTGTTCTCTATATCAAAAACACAAAAAAATTAGTTACTTTCATTTACTTTATTTAGTTTGCTTTATTTACTACTGTTAAAATGAATACCCCTGAGAACACTAAGTTGTGCCACTTCACTAGCACAAATAATAATGATTCTTATGCACAACTATTGCTCCACCTGCTAATGCAGCAGAGTTTTTTGAAATTACACCTGCTTTATTAAATCTTGTTATGAGAGAGCAATTTTCTGGTGTTAGTTCTGATGATGCTGCTGCCCATCTTAATAATTTTGTTGAACTTTGTGAAATGCAAAAGTATAAGGATGTAGATGGTGACATTATAAAATTAAAATTGTTTCCTTTCTCCTTAAGAGGAAGAGCTAAAGATTGGTTGCTATCTTTGCCTAAGAATAGTATTGATTCATGGACTAAATGTAAGGATGCTTTTATTGGTAGATATTATCCTCCCGCTAAAATTATATCTTTGAGAAGTAGCATAATGAATTTTAAGCAATTGGATAATGAACATGTTGCTCAAGCATGGGAGAGAATGAAATCTTTGGTAAAGAATTGCCCTACCCATGGACTAACTACTTGGATGATCATCCAAACCTTCTATGCAGGATTGAATTTTTCTTCGCGGAACCTATTGGATTCAGCTACTGGAGGTACCTTTATGTCCATCACTTTGGGGGCGTCAACAAAGCTTCTTGATGTTATGATGATAAATTACTCTGAATGGCACACGGAAAGAGCTCCACAAGGTAAGAAGGTAAATTCTGTTGAAGAAACCTCCTCTTTGAGTGATAAGATTGATGCTATTATGTCTATGCTTGTGAATGGTAGATCTAATGTTGATCCTAATAATGTTCATTTAGCTTCATTGGTTGCCCAAGAAGAACATGTTGATGTGAACTTCATTAAAAGTAATAATTTCAACAACAATGCTTATAGGAATAATTCTGGTAACAACTATAGGCCATATCCTTCGGCTAATGGTAATGGTTATGGTAATTCTTATGGTAATTCTTACAACAATAATAGGAGTGTACCCCCTGGTCTTGAAGCCATGCTTAAAGAATTTATTAGTACACAAACCGCTTTTAACAAATCTGTTGAGGAAAAGCTTGGTAAAATTGATATTCTTGCTTCTAAGGTTGATAGTCTTGCCTCCGATGTTGATCTTTTAAAATTGAAAGTTATGCCTAATGATAATAAAATTGTTACTACAGCAAACGCCATCCAAGTTCGAATTAATGAGAATATTAGATTGATGGTTGAATTGCATGCTAGGTGGGAAAGAGAAGAAAACGAAAAACTAGCTAAAGAGAATAATGTAGTTAAAGTTTGGACTATTACCACCACTAGTAATGATAATGCTTCGCATGTTGCTACACCCCCTACTATCAATGGTAAATTAATTGGTGTTGGCAATGTTTCTACTCCTAGTGCAAAGCGTGCAAAATTGCCTGAAACTGCTAAAACTGCTGAAACTGTTTGTGATAAAACTGCTGAAATTTTTCAAAATATTGGGGATAATGATCCCATTGCTGTAGATCATAATGGTTTAGATTTTGATGATTTTCACATCTCTGAAGTTATAAAGTTCTTACAAAAACTTGCTAAAAGTCCCAATGCTAGTGCTATAAATTTGGCCTTTACAAAACATATTACAAATGCTCTCATAAAAGCTAGAGAGGAGAAACTAAAACTTGAAACTTCTATTCCTAGGAAGTTAGAAGATGGTTGGGAGCCCATCATTAAGATGAGGGTCAATGATTTTGATTGTAATGCTTTATGTGATCTTGGTGCAAGTATTTCTGTTATGCCTAAGAAAATCTATGTAATGCTTGACTAGAATTTTCAATTATGCACTAACCCTCTAATGAGTTTGTTTTGAGTTTGGTGTGGAGGAAGTTTTCAAGGGTCAAGAGAGGAGGATGATACAATATGATCAAGAAGAGTGAAAAGTCTAAGCTTGGGGATGCCCCCGTGGTTCATCCCTGCATATTTTAAGAAGACTCAAGCATCTAAGCTTGGGGATGCTCAAGGCATCCCTTCTTCATCGACAACTTATCAGGTCACCTCTAGTGAAAACTATATTTTTATTCCGTCACATCTTATGTGCTTTACTTGGAGCGTCTGTTTGTTTTTATTTTTTGTTTTTGTTTGAATAAAGTCGGATCCTAGCATTCCTTGTTTGGGAGAGAGACACGCTCCGCTGTTTCGTATGAACACATATGTTCTTAGCTTTACTCTTAATGTTCATGGCGAAGGTTGAAACTGCTTCGTTCATTGTTATATGGTTGGAAACAGAAAATGCCGCATGTGGTAAATGGTATAATGTCTTGAATAATTTGATAATTGGCAATTGTTGTGCTCATATAGATCATGTTTAAGCTCTTGCATCATGTACTTTGCACCTATTAATGAAGAACTACATAGAGCTTGTTAAAATTTGGTTTGCATGATTGGTTTCTCTAGAGTCTATATATTTTCTGGTTAAGGTGTTTGAACAACAAGGGAGACGATGTAAAGTATTATAATGCTTACAATATGTTCATATGTAAGTTTTGCTGCACCATTTTATACTTGAGTTTGCTTCAAACAACCTTGCTAGCCTAGCCTTGTATTGAGAGGAATTCTTCTCGTGCATCCAAATCCTTGAGCCAAATACTATGCCATTTGTGTCCACCATACCTACCTACTACATGGTATTTCTCTGCCATTCCAAAGTACATTACTTGAGTGCTACCTTTAAAATTCTATCCTTTGTCTTTGCAATATATAGCTCATGGGAAAATAGCCTTAAAAACTAATGTGGTGAAGAATATGTACTTATGTATCTTATTTCTTAATAAGTTGCTTGTTGAGCGGTAACCATGTTTCTGGGGACGCCATCAACTATTACACCTTTGTTGAATATCATGTGAGTTGTTATGCATCTTCGTCTTGTCTGAAGTAAGGGCGATTTTCATGATCAAATGGTTTGAGTATGCATATTGTTAGAGAAGAACATTGGGCCGCTAACTAAAGCCATGAATCATGGTGGAAGTTTCAGTTTGGACAATTAATCCTCAATCTCTTATGAGAATATTAACTGTTGTTGAATGCTTATGCATTAAAGAGGAGTCCATTATCTGTTGTCTATGTTGTCCCGGTATGGATGTCTAAGTTGAGAATAATCAAAAGCGAGAAATCCAATGCGAGCTTTCTCCTTAGACCTTTGTACGAGCGGCATAGAGGTACCCCTTTGTGACACTTGGTTGAAACATATGTTATGCAATGATAATCCATGTTAATCCAAGCTAATTAGGACAAGGTGCGAGCACTATTGGTATACTATGCATGAGGCTTGCAACTTATAGGATATCTTATACATAACACATATGATTTATTACTACCGTTGACAAAATTGTTTCTATGTTTTCAAAATGAAAAGCTCTAGCACAAATATAGTAATCCATGATTCCCTCTGCGAAGGGCCGTTCTTCTACTTTATTGTTGAGTCAGTTTACCTACTTCTTTCTATCTTAGAAGCAAACACTTGTATGAACTGTGTGCATTGTTTCTTACATGTTTACCTATTGCACTTGTTATATTACTTTGTGTTGACAATTATCCATGAGATATACATGTTGAAGTTGAAAGCAACTCGCTGAAACTTATATCTTCCTTTGTGTTGCTTCAAAGCTTTCTACTAAGAATCTATTGCTTTATGAGTAACTCTTATGCAAGTCTTATTGATGCTTGTCTTGAAAGTACTATTCATGAAAAGTCTTTGCTATATGATTCATTTGTTTACTCATTGTCTTCACCATTGCTTCGAATTGCTGCATTCATCTCATATGCTTTACAATAGTATTGATCAAGATTATGATAGCATGTCACTTCAGAAATTATCCTTGTTATCGTTTACCTACTCGAGGGCGAGTAGGAACTAAGCTTGGGGATGCTTGATACGTCTCAAACGTATCTATAATTTCTTATGTTCCATGCTACTTTTATGATGATACTCACATGTTTTATACACACTTTATGTCATTATTATGCATTTTCCAGGCACTAACCTATTGACGAGATGCCGAAGAGCCGATTCTGTTGTTTTCTGCTGTTTTTGGTTTCAGAAATCCTACAAAGGAAATATTCTCGGAATTGGACGAAATCAACGCCCAGGGTCTTATTTTTCCACGAAGATTCCAAAAGACTGAAAGGGAAACGAAGTGGGGCGACGGGGCACCAACCCCATAGGCCGGCGCGGCCAAGGGGGGACCCGCGCCGCCCTATGGTGTGGGCCCCCTGTCAGCCCTCCGACTCCGCCCTTCCGCCTACTTAAAGCCTTCGTCGCGAAAACCCCAGCACCGAGAGCCACGATACGGAAAACCTTCCAGAGACGCCGCCGCCGCCAATCCCATCTCGGGGGATTCAGGAGATCGCCTCCGGCACCCTGCCGGAGAGGGGAATCATCTCCCGGAGGGCTCTTCATCGCCATGATCGCCTCCGGATCGATGTGTGAGTAGTTCACCCCTGGACTATGGGTCCATAGCAGTAGCTAGATGGTTGTCTTCTCCTCATTGTGCTATCATGTTAGATCTTGTGAGCTGCCTATCATGATCAAGATCATCTATTTGTAATGCTACATGTTGTGTTTGTTGGGATCCGATGAATATTGAATACTATGTCAAGTTGATTATCAATCTATCATATATGTTGTTTATGTTCTTGCATGCTCTCCGTTGCTAGTAGAGGCTCGGCCAAGTTGATACTTGTGACTCCAAGAGGGAGTATTTATGCTCGATAGTGGGTTCATGCCTCCATTGAATGCGGGACGATGCGATGAAAGTTTTATGGTTGTGGATGTGCTGTTGCCACTAGGGATAAAACATCAATGCTTTGTCTAAGGATATTTGTGTCGATTACATTACGCACCATACTTAATGCAATTGTCTGTTGATTGCAACTTAATACTGGAAGGGGTTCGGATGATAACATGCTTTTTAGGCATAGATGCATGCTGGATAGCGGTCTATGTACTTTGCCGTAATGCCCTGATTAAATCTCATAGTACTCATCGTGATATATGTATGTGCATTGTTATGCCTTCTTTATTTGTCAATTGCCCAACTGTAATTTGTTCACCCAACATGCTATTTCTTATGGGAGAGACACCACTAGTGAACTGTGGACCCCGGTCCATTCTTTACATCTGAAATACATTCTACTGCAATACTTGTTCTTTACTGTTCTTCGCAAACAATCATCATCTTCCACACAATACGTTTAATCTTTGTTTACAGCAAGCCGGTGAGATTGACAACCTCACTGTTACGTTGGGGCAAAGTACTTTGATTCTGTTGTGCAGGTTCCACGTTGGCGCCGGAATCCCTGGTGTTGCGCCGCACTACACTCCGCCACCAACAACCTTCACGTGTTCCTTGACTCCTACTGGTTCGATAACCTTGGTTTCTTACTGAGGGAAAACTTGTCGCTGTACACATCACACCTTCCTCTTGGGGTTCCCAACGGACGTGTGTCTTACACGCCATCAGCTATCTCTTCCTCATGATCACAACAAGTGACCTTATCTTTGCTCATGCGGAGGCATTCCACCAAGGACTCTTCTTGCATGCTACTCAAACTCAATAGTTTGGCCTTGGTGGTCTCAAGAGTGGCAATTTCTTCTTCATGATTGCAACATGAGGTCTTCTCTTTGCACAAGAGGTAATACTCATCCAAGGCTTCTTCTTGAAGAGCATGGACCTCCAAGAGAAGAGCATGGTGCTTCCTCAAGGAAGCAACTTGATCAACAAGCTCGTCATGACAAGAGTTGGGGTCTTCCTCATCTTTCTCCTTGTTGGCTTCCTCGAGAGAAAGCATCTTCTTCTTGAGCTCACCCATCAAACCAAGAGCATGGTCTCGATCCTTGGTGGGTTGAGAGATGATGGCATTGTTGGAGTCTTCGAGACACTAGCTTCAAGAGACATGCGCAAATTTTGTTCCTCCTCAAGTGCTTGATTGAGAGAGGCAATCTCATTTGCCGCCTCCCTTTCAAGTCTCTCCTTCTCCTCTATAAGGCCTTGAGCCGCACCAAGTTGGGCCAAGAGAGCCCCAACATGAGTCTTGGTATCCCCTTGCATGTTAGTGAGAAAAGAATCCAAACCCACAATCTCACGCTTGATGGTGAGACTAGTGGCATCATCAAAAGATAAAGCATTAGTTGAAGATGAGAGTTTGGAAGGGGATTCTACCTCCGAAGATACCTTTTCCATGAGGCAATGGGCGTTGTTGGTGATGAGGTTCTCATTAGGAGAGTCGAAGAGGGAGATGGAGGAGTGGTAATGGCGATGGCGGCCACTCCCTCTCCTTCCTTGTTGGAGCTCTTGTCCTCATGTTCTTCATTCTCATCGGAGGAGTACTGTTCTCAAATGGTAAAGGCTCTTGGCTTCTTGGTGAAAGAGACATTGTCGTCATCGGGCTTGGAGGAGAACTTGGAGAATCCTTTGGAGAGAGACTTGAACTTTTCCTTGCGGACAAGCCTTCCACCATTATCTTCTCTTCTCTCAAAGATACAATCCGCGACAAAATGACTCTTGTTGCCGCAATTGTAGCATGTTCTCCCCCTTTGCCCCTCCTTTGGGCTCTTGGAGAAGCTTCTTGGAGAATCACGTGATCTTCTTGTCTTGTGCTTCGGGAGTTGTTTCCCTCCCAAAATTTCTTGGCGGCGAGAGCCATGTGCTCATGATAGTTGGTCTTGAGATTATCCGGACCCCACTCAATGGGATCCTCATCGCTTTCACTAGCCTCATGAACCTTCATCTTCAATGCAAGGTTGGGCTTGCGGGTATTGTGGGCGCGAGCAACAAGATCCTCCGCATTCTTCTTGGAGATGTCCAAAGCGATGACTTCGCTAAGAACTTCATCGGATGTCATAGCACGGAAGGAGGCGTTTTGGCGGATGGCCGTCAACTTCACTTCCTCATAAGGGAGGAGAGCATTGTAGAACTTGCGCTTGATCCAATGGTCATCCACAAACGTTGCTCCAAGATCTTGCATTTGTACGGCGAGAGCGATGAGGCGCCGATACATTTCTTCGGGGGTCTCTCCTTCATTCATGATGAAGTTGTCGGCCATGTTGTTCACTTCATCAAAACGAGAGCTTTGGATGCTCTCATTTCCAAGGAAGAGCTTGTCGAGTTTATCCCATGCTTCCTTGGCGGTCTTGAGCGAGCGGATATGAGCATGGTCCTTGGGCGTAACGGCCATGTGGATCATGTTGATGGCGGTGGCGTTGAGTTGGTCATCCACCACTTCCCTTCTTTTCAAGTTCTTTGGGTCTCGTGGTGAGTAGCCCTCCTCAATGATGCGCCAAAGCTCGGTAGAAGCGCTGCGCACATGAGAACGCATTAAGATCTGCCAATTTTCAAAGCTATTTGATTCAAGTAAAGGTGGTGAACCATGCGACAAGATATGTGGCATAGGTATTGGAACGTTTATGGTGTAATCACTTGGTGGTGGCACCGCATGATTACCCCCTAGACGTTCCGCGACCGCTGTCTCATCCTTCCCCTTTGTTGAAGTGCCGGTCTCCCCAAGCCCTTCCTTTTGTGGATCTTTTGTCAATTGTGCGACAAAATCAACAAGAGGAAGTTGGTTAGATTTTGGTGGGGGATCCTCAGCACTTGCCTTAGGATCTACGATAGGGGTTGGCTTTTGAGCAACCAACTCCATCATCATTGCCTTCATTTGGTTAACGATGGATGACTCCAATTTCTTGAGGTCATCCAACGTAGCCGTTGTCCTATCGATGGGAGATGATGGAGCGGCTGGCTCAAGGCAAGGTGACCCATTCACAACCGTCTCTTGTTCGGCCATTTCTTAGGCGGTAAAGCCCGAGCAAGAAAACCTTGCTCTGATACCAATTGAATGGATCGTAGCGAACAAGAGGGGGGGTGAATGGACGCTACGTCAAGTTTTAGCCTTTTTCAGTTTTAGCGGTGCGGAAGGTAAAGGTGATTGCTTTAGCGGTGGCGGTGTTCCTACTATGATCCTAGACAAGTGCAACAAGCAAAGGAACAAGCAAGATAGTAAGAGTAAGGAGCGGGACAACCGGATGGCACGGAGACGAGGCGAGGTTTGTTTCCCGCAGTTCCTCTCACAAAAGAGAGTACGTCTGCGTTGAGGAGGTGCTAAACTCACACAAGAGGCTAGGCGGCCACACCACGAAGGAAGGCCTCACCTTCTTCCTCGAGAGAGCTCCACAAAGGGGCTCCCCCTTCTCCACTATTGCACCGGTCGAGGCAGTGATTCCTTCACAAGGTTGGGGCGAGCTCCACACCACAAGGAGGCTCCCAACAACCTATGGAGCTAGCACAACACCAAGCTAGCCTCCATAGGTGCACTTTCTCCAAGATCCCACCATAGGAACCCTAACTCCAAGATCCACTAAGGACTAGCAAGTATTGGTGAAATCTCTCTTGGTAGAACTATATATAGATCGGGGCCTCCTCCACCACTCCTCAAAATTTGGGCAAGATTGGTTGGATGGTTGGGGAGATCCTCAAGGTTTAAGCCCAGCAACAATGGAGGAGAGAGAGAGAGAAGAGATAAAATCGTGTTGGGGAAGAAGGGCCCTTTAAATAGGCCCCCCGAAATCCAACCGTTATCTGCAGTTTTTGCCTAAGCGATACTACCACTTTGGGAAGCGGTACTACCGCTCTGGATTTGAAATCCCACAGAACTTATCCACGTGGACACATAGCGGTACTACCGCTCGCGGTACCGCTCGAGGTACCGCAATGGGCTCCAAACCTTACTGGATCCCAAGCGGTACCAGAGCGGTACGGCCGTAACTCCGTTACGGTACTTAAGCGGTACCTCGGGAGGTACTACCGCTCAAGGTACCGTAACTTGTTTTGTGGGACAAATCCAGCGCAGAACTCCAGAGCGGTACCATGGGGCGGTACTAGTAGGGGTAGCGGTACTACCGCTATTAGTACTGGTAGTACCGGCCTGACAAAAACTGCTTTCTCCTCATTTCCTCTCTAACCATGTTACCTCGCGATACACACACAAAACCAGAAAACCTATAAGCTACGCTTCAGTCCTCCGATCTTGACGTGTCCAGCGAGGTCACCGTGCACTTGCAAATCTAACAAGGATACTCAATGCACACGGTGAGATTGTTCAAGTGTTGTCATCAAACACACAAACCCGGGGTTTAGACTTTGCTCTTTCATTACCCTTGGATAAAACATTGTTGTTTTCTCCCTAGTAGCAACATCACATCTAAAATCTTAGAAGTTATTGTCACTCTTCCAGAAAACTAGAGGTATGAATCTACTATCGAGCATAAATACCCCCTTTTGGAGTCACAAGCATCTACTTGGCCGGGATACCTACTAGCAATGGAGAGCACGCAAGATCACAAATAACATATGACATGAATATATAATCAACCTCAACATAGTATACAATATTCATCGGATCGCAGCAAACACAACATGTAGGATTTCATAAGGATAATCTTGATCATGTAGGGCAGCTCATAAGATCTATACATGAAGCACAAATTGGAGAAGACAACCATCTAGCTACTGTTATGGACCCATAGTCCAGGGATGAACTGCTCACGCATCACTTCGGAGGCGGGCATGGCAATGTAGATGCCTCCGGCGATGATTTCCCGCTCCGGCAGGGTGCCGGGAAGAGCTTCAGAACCCCCCGAGATGGGTTCTGCGATGGCGGTCGCGATGGAACTTTTCGTGGATGGAGGCTGATACGTCTCAAACGTATCTATAATTTCTTATGTTCCATGCTACTTTTATGATGATACTCACATGTTTTATACACACTTTATGTCATTATTATGCATTTTCCGGCACTAACCTATTGACGAGATGCCGAAGAGCCGATTCGTTGTTTTCTCGCTGTTTTTGGTTTCAGAAATCCTACAAAGGAAATATTCTCGGAATTGGACGAAATCAACGCCCATGGTCTTATTTTTCCACGAAGCTTCCGGAAGACCGAAAGGGAAACGAAGTGGGGCGACGGGGCGCCGACCCCATAGGCCGGTGTCGTCGTGGTGAACAAACAGATGCCATAGGATGGCTTAGGTTGGGGCCGAATGGACGCAAGAGGATTCGGGGGAGGGTTTGTGATTAGATGGGATGAACTTCCGGATGGTTTCCTCAAGAACTTAGCCAAGGCTAGAGGTTGAAGAAGAAATACATAAGGAAGAACTCTCTCTAGATCATCTTCTTCATTGATCTCAACAGGTTACAAGCTTCTCAGTACAAGTGTTCTTCTAACCCTAGCTCTCTTCGTGCGTGCCCGTAAGAAGGGCTGTCCCCTCTCCTTATATAGGGGAGAGGGTGGCTTACAGGGCAAGAAACCCTAATGGCATCTTTGACTAGACAAACTACTTTACAAAGCTACTTTAATCATAGATGACACCGGAGTCCTCTTTAATCGTGGATGCCGACGTCCTCCGACTTCTTTGACCGTCATCCTTCTCTTTATCGCCAGCCCTTCGTTTAAAGCTACTTTGCTTAGCTCATCCTTGTCTTCTAGCTCAGGAGAGAATCTTTGACCAGTCCTGCCGACATGCTCTTCCTTCCGGTAGCCCGGTATCTTCTTATCCGGTTCCGGCATACCCCTCTTGGGGATACCGGCTTAGCCTCACTTAGCTAAATTCTTATCTTTGTGTTCCGGTACGAACATTAAACCGGTATCTTGATGGCTCAAACCATCCGGTTTGGCATGCCTTTGGCATACCGGGGGTCATCCCCCCAACATTAGTCCCCGAAGCTGGTATAGTCTGGCGGATCCTATCCAACAGACCATGCCAGGTTCCTTTTATCTTAGGATACCGGTTTAATCTATCCGGCATTAGGCTTGGATCCGGCACCTTTGCCCGGATTATTGCTACCTCTTTCTTGCAAGACATTCTCCGGTGTCTTATCCTCCGGCATCTTAGTCATTAAATACTTCCTCGGCGAAGTCGAGAATATCTCGGGCCCCGCGCCTGTCAGTGACATGCGCATCATGAACCGACACGCCGGTGTCGGGGTCACTTCCCTTCGGCTTCTGCGCGCGCATTAATTGCTTCACAGTGAATCCCAACCACCTCTTTGGATCCGTGTGCACCTCCCTGTGGCTTTCTATTTTTCCGCGTGTACCACCGTGCCACGTGGCGGCCCGTGGAGCGAACCGTCGCGGCCCACGACCCTAACCACCGAGGCCCAGCGGTTTTCGGCCCACCTCTCCTTCTTCCTTTATAAGGGGGAACCGCTCCTCCTTCTTCCTCTTCTCGCATTCTCCACTTCCTCGCGCACAGTGCTCTTGCTCTGCGCCTCCGCCGCTCCGTTTCGCCGTTCGAGCTCCGCCGCCCGAAGGACCTCCGCCGTAGCTCCGCCGGACGCCGCCGAACTTCACCGCGTGAAGAACTCCTGCAGCGCTTCTGTCCCAGCCGCGGCATTGGTGCTTCTTTGAGCTCTTCTTCACCTCGCCGCCGGCGGACTCCCTCGCCCACGGCAAGCTCGCCAATCCACCGGCGAACTTCTTCCTCGGCCGACTCCGCCGCCTCGGAGTTAGGCTTAATCCGGGTTTACCCCTCTTTTGCTTGCTTTCCGGATCTCGACTCGGTAGTGTATTTACTTCTTCTTTTTCTTGCTTTTTCTCTCTTTCGTAGATCTTCGCGGGGGTAGATCGTGGGATTCTTGTTTCTCTTCACCAAATTCCATGTCTAGCGGGGAATCTTCCTCTACTTCTTCTTCTGCCTCTTCCTCCGCTAGCCGGCGTAGCAAATCCTCCGACGGACTGTCCGCCGATCTTGCCCGGATGGACGCTGAGTCCGGTAGCAATCATGAATCCGGTAGTTCTAGTGAGGGTTCCGGTATGGATTCCTCCGGTATCACCCGTGGGGCCTGGATGGGCTCCAACGTTACCAAATATGAGATCGACTGGCTTTACCGGTCCCGGAGGATTCCGGAAGGAGTAGCCTGCCGGCTTCCTCGCGATGAGATCGTACCGGAGCCCGAACCCGGTGAACGAGTTGTCTTTCTCGCTCACTTTGAGCGCGGCTTCGGCCTTCCGGCTCTCGATTTCTTCCGGCGCTTCCTTGATTTTTATCAGCTTCAACCTCACCATCTCCCTGGCAACGCCATCTTCTACCTCTCTTGCTATGCCACCTTCATGGAGGCTTATATTGGCATTCGTCCCACTCGCGAGACGTTTGCCCGCTTCTTTGCTCTTCGGATTAACTCCGTTCAGGGCAAGGAAATTCCTAAACCCAAACCCCCCGTACAATGCGGGTCTTGCATCATCGGCTCCCGTCAGGGGAGCCCTTTTTTCAAGTTCTCTGGTCTCGAGTCCTGCCGGCTACGGAAAGGGACCTTCTTCTATGTGAAAAACACGGGCGCTGCAGAACTTATCGACCTGCCGCCCTTCAATCCGGCGCCACCCACGAGGGCCAACTGGAGCTACAATCCGAAGGAGTCTCACATAGAGACCAACCGGATCATACGCTTCATGAGGCAGCTGATGAAGAGCACCGGCATCTGCTCAGATGATATCATCCGCACCTTTATCTCGCGCCGGGTGCTTCCTCTCCAGCGCCGCATGCACAAGATGAGCGAGATGTACGGTCCCGGTGATCCTACCAAGATCACCGGAATCGCTCTCAGCAAGAAGGACATCGTCCTCAAGGCTGGGCAGATCTGCCAAACTGCCATGCCGCAAGACTGGGAATGGGGTCTTCGGCCTCTTAGTTCGACTAACCCCCCGACCCAAGAAGTAAGAAATTACGCAACTCGGGTCGGCATACCGGTAACTTTTGCACTGTGACTAACCCCCTTTTTTTTTTGTTCTTTCAGGCCAAGGACCGTTTCCCCGGCATCGAGTCTGACAAGCGAGGCCCTTGCCGGAAGCGCGGTTTAGACAAGTTTGACCCCGACCCCGTCATTCATTGGCGGGATTTGAAGATGGGCAGGACCCCAGCCTCGCGCCTCGGCAAGTCTCCGCTGGAACCTGCCGGTTCGTCCGACGACCTGACCTTGCTCGAGGTAGCTTCTCTATTGATCTCTCATATTTTACCGTTATTGTTACTCTGTAGATCTTCCCTCAGCCAACATCAACCCACAGGTTCATGAGCACGTCACCCTGCTGCAGGCCGCGGTCGGCCAGGAGTTCCTGGAGAAACTCACCGTTGGGGGCAAAAAGAACAAGACCCCGGCGACGGATGCCGAGTCCAGCCAAGCCCCTCCTGCCAAACGCTTCCGGACTGAACCCTTTGCGGGGAAGCAAGTAGGCACGAGGCGCTACAAGGGCAAGCAGATGCCCACTTCCTCCGGGTAAGCCCCCATTCCTTTGCTTGTCTCGTTTTTTGCCAAGTCTTTTCCGGCTGCTTTTTTCCAATTCTTTCTTTTTCTCTCTTTCAGCCCTGCGCTCAAGCTTGGGCCCAGGACTGAGGGCTCTGCCGGCTCCGCGAGGACCTCAACTCCCCCTCCTCACTCAAGCCCGACACCATCTGGTGCCGGCAACATCTCTGCCTCCCCTCCGGGGGGCACTACAAGTTCGGGGCGCGCGGCCCCTAAATCTCCTGATCACCGCGCGGAGGAGGATCTTGCCTTCCCTCCAGAAACCCAAGACACCGGCGCCAGCAACATCGGCGCCGAAGAAGAAGCTGCCGGGCGGGCGGAACCTTCGGTTCCTCCCGTCCAGAAAGAAAAGAAGAAGAAGAAGAAGAAGAGTTCACGCTCTTCCCCCTCCAAGGCCGTGCCGGAAACTTCCGTGCCGGCAACCTCCACCTCCGCGCCAGAAGCTCCAGCTCCTGGGCAAACTGACGCCACGCCAACACCGCCGCCGGAAACCCCTGTTCCTGAGGCGACCGGGGCCACGCCAACACCTCCGCCGAGCCAGGGACCTCCCGCAACTACGCCAAAGCCGCCGCCGGCGGCCCCCAAGACCACTCAATTTCTTAAGCCGGGGGCGTCCCGTGGCAAGGCTGTGGACGGCAGCGCCTCAAGCGGCTCGCGGTCCTTGGTGCTGCACGTCGGGCCTGCCGCCGCTGCGGTCTCGGAGAAACCTTCCGGCCTCCTGGGCCGGATTGTTGAGCTCAAGCGCGAGGGCAAGGAGCTGGGGCACCTTCTCCCCTACGCCCAGAAATGGAACGCAGCGGACATCTCCGGTGCCACGAAGGGCTTGGGGAAGGACCGCCTTCCGGCGCCTGATCCAGCTGGGCCGCGGTCCACTGAAGAACACTTCATGCGGCTCAAGCGAGCCGTGAAGGAGTTCGACAGTGCCTGGTACGATGCCACCAGCAATGTCGTGGTAAGTTTCTCCAATCCTCTTGTAAGTTTTGCTGATGCCGGTTTGTTTCTTTCCGGATCTTGTCTATCCTCCCAGTCCCCGAGTTTCGTGTTGAGAGCGCAGCTCTTAGCGCGAAACTTAACTAAAAACGCGCAAAACCGGCATAGCCAGTCCCCGAGTTTCGGGTTAAGATCTTTGTTCTTAGCGCGAAACTTAACTAGAAACGCGCGAAACCGGCATAGCCAGTCCCCGAGTTTCGGGTTAAGATCTTTGCTTTTTCCTTTCTCATAATTATCTTCCTTTGAATAGAGCACCGCTGACGCCCGGAAGCAGCTCTTCGAGGAGCTTCTGTGGGAGCACCGGGATCTTGCCGAGGCCCACAGCCACTGCCAAGGTTTGTTTTCTCTCTTCTTCCGGCACCTTTTCACCGGAAATTTTTCTTCTTTCTTTGTTACTTACTAACTTTTCGCGTAACAGCTATTCCGGAAGCCTCCATTGAGGCCCTCAAGGTCCAGGTTGCCGCACTCCAAGGTATCTTTTTTGTTTTCCGGTTAACCTCGCTTTCTCGCATTGTATCAGTTCAATTTTGCTAACACTTGCTTTCCGGTCTTCAGAGGAGAAGGACAAGCTTGCTTTGAAGCATCAGGAAGAGCTGAGCGCCCAGGAGACCCGCTACGGGGAGCTTAAGCGCCAGTACGTCCAGCTTGGCCTTGACCATGCAAAGGCACTGAAAGCTGCGGAGTCTGCTGCCGAGGCCAAGCTTCAAGAGGCGCTGGAGGATGCCACCAATGCCAGCGTGGTGCTGCAGGCCGAGAAGGAGGAGGCCGCCAAAGCGCAGAAAGCAGCCGAGGGCAAGGCCGCCCAGGTGCACAAAGCAGCCGCGGAGGAGGCCGCCAAGGCACAGAAGGCAGCTGAAGACAAGGTCGCGCGGCTGGAGGCGGAACAGAAGGAATATGACCTTCTGGTTACGCGGACTGACGCGCTTGCCCTTCGTATGTTTTTCTTTTCCCTTTTCCGGTTCCTGCTTATAAGCTTGTTTGCTCCGGTAACATGCACTTAACTTCCTTTCTTTGTCTTGCAGGGCTCTTTCCGGATTCCCAGACGCATGCTGTTAAGAAGGTCGAAGAGCACCGGGTTGCCCAAGGGCGCACGGACTTGGCTGCGGCCTGGGATCCCTATGACCACCTGGTTGCGCTGAACTCGCGGGTCTCCCACATGCGCTGCGTGGACCGGAACGTCTCTGACATTCCGGAGGTGCCCGCCCAGCTCTTCAGGACTCTCTGGCCTGGAGAAGTGGTGCCGGACAACTTCTCCCTCATCAGCGACCGCTTGAAAGGTGTCGGCCGAAGGATCCGGGAGTGGCAGTGTTCTGCTGCCCGTGCCGGAGCAGACTCAGCGCTTCGCGTTGCCTGCTCCTGGTACCCGGAGCTGGACCTGGATGCCCTCGTTGGCGTGCGCGAAGGAGCTCCCACCGATTTGGACCCGGTCCTTACCGCTAAGCGGCAAGACTGCGCGTACCACATCGCGGAGTATGCTGAAATGCGCACCTTCATCCCTCCCCCTCCTGATGTCAAGGACTACCTCAGCGATGAGGAAGAAGAAGACGGAGGTGAAGATGAAGGTGCCGAGGACGCGCCACCGGAAGCTCCTGAGGCCGGCGCTGCTCCCCCTGAAGCCCCTGCTGCTTGAATTATGCCTGAATGATGCTTGTAACATGTTTGTCCTGTTGATCTCAAAACAATGCCCGTTAAATTCTACCCCGGTATGCCGGGGTGTATGATGTAAGATAAAACTTAAGCTCTATTTTGGCTGTGGTACAACTTATGCCGGTGTCTTGCACACCGGTAACTTATTAAGTTATGTTGGTTTGCTTGTTAGCACTTTGCTTATCGTTTTGATTTTGGTCTTGCACTGCAATGATTTCGAAATTGTTTCCGCATCCAATTCGATGCACACTTGGCTCTTTTGCTTTGGCTCTGCCTACCTTCTCTGGGCGTTTTCGGCGTATGAGCACAAAGTTCTTTTACCAAGCAAGCATTTTCTTGAACTTAGAAATAACTCGAAATTTTTGCAAAAAACCGGTATAACCGGGGTTAGTTAAACTCTTCCGGATTGTTCTTTCCCGCTCTCCCTCTTCGCAGTTCATGTGCTTATCCCCTACCGGTTTATCTTGCTTGCCATGAAGCCGGGTTGCGGACAGCAGCAGAGTCGAAGACTCCGGTAGGGTTTAGCACACTACTAAACCGGAAAGAAAAAACGTTCAATAAGCAACCGGTAAACTGAAAAAATAGACAAGTTACATGCAATCTTAGTGGGGTAGTCCCCTAGATTCATTCGAGGTTCCGACATCTTTTATTCATAGCAAATAAGGTACAAAAAGGAACTCCTTACACCACAACTTCAAGAGTAGAAAGGACGCAACAAAGCTACATTCCATGGACGCTTGGTCTCCTCTCCGGACCTGTCCGCCTTTCCTTTCTTCCATTCCTGTGCATCAATCAGGTAGTAGGCATCATTGTGGAGAGCCTTGCTCACAATGAAAGGCCCTTCCCACGGCGGAGAAAGCTTGTGCCGGCCTTCAGTGCGCTGCACTAGGCGTAGCACCAGATCTCCTTCCCGGAACACTCGCGGGTTAACCTTCCGGCTATGATAGCGTCTGAGGTTCTGCTGGTAAATGGCTGTTCTTGCCAAGGCTAGCTCTCTTGCTTCTTCTAGCAAGTCCACATCGTTTTCTCGAGCCTCCTTTACCTCTTCTTCGTTATAGAGTTGCACCCTTGGTGAATCATGGAGAATGTCGGTTGTTATGACCGCTTCTACTCCATAAACCATGAAAAATGGAGTGTATCCGGTAGACCGGTTTGGAGTTGTTCTTATACTCCACAGCACTGATGGTAGCTCATCAAGCCAACACCCCGGCGATTTCTCCACCGCATCGATGAGTCTCGGTTTGATACCGGAAAGCACCAAAGCGTTTGTTCTTTCAACTTGGCCATTGCCTTGTGGGTGTGCGACTGAGCACAAATCCAACCGGATGTTGTTGTCTTCACAAAATCTTTTGAATTCACCTTGAGCAAAGTTCGTGCCATTGTCAGTGATAATGCTATGTGGGTATCCATACCGCAAAATGACATCTTTTAAGAATTTGACCGCTGTGCGCCCATCACACTTTGCGATGGGTTTGACTTCTAGCCACTTGGTGAATTTGTCCACCATAACCAAGATGTGGGTCATGTTTCCCCTTGCTGTTTTGAATGGGCCAACCATGTCTAGGCACCAAACGGCAAACGGCCAAGTTAATGGTATTGTTTTCAAGCCGGAGGCTGGGGTATGATTTTGCTTGGCGTACCTCTGGCACCCATTGCATTTTCTTACCATATCCTCCACGTTTTCCAAAGCTGTTGGCCAATAGAACCCATGCCGGAACACCTTTGCTACCAGCGCCCTTGAAGAAGCGTGATGTCCACATTCTCCTCGGTGAATCTCCTCGAGCATTTCCTTTCCTTCTTCCGGTTCCACACATCTTTGGAGGACACCGGTAACACTTCTCTTGTACATCTCTCCATTAATGATGGTGTAAGCCTTGGACCTCCTTTGGATCCTTCTTGATTCATTTTCGTCAACCGGCAAGGCGCCGTTGACCAGGAATTCCTTAATAGGTTTAACCCATGACGGTGTCTCCCGAACTAGGAACACCGGTACGTCTATGTCCATGCTATCCACCAGCATTGTTTCTTCCGGTACCGGCGCAGCAGCGGCCGATCTTACCGGAACAGTCCCCGAGTTTACCGGAACAATCCCCGGGTTTCCTTCGTCGATATCCATCGGTACAATGTGTGACTCCGGTACAAAAATTGATTCCGACTCCGGACTTGGCTTGATTGATGGTACCCTTAGGTGTGCCAAGGCTATTCCGGGAGGAATTTCTTGCCTGGACGAGCCCAGCTTGGACAAAGCATCCGCGGCTTCATTTTCTGCACGCGGTACATGGTGAAATTCACACCCTTCGAAGAAACCGGCAATCTTTTGCACGTGAAACCGGTACGAGGCCATGTTGGCATCTTTTGCGTCCCAATCTCCGGAACATTGTTGCACCACAAGATCTGAGTCTCCATAGCAAATGATCCGGTGTGCACCGATTTCTTTTGCGACCTTAAGCCCATGGATCAAAGCCTCGTATTCAGCGACATTGTTTGATGCCCTGAAATGTACTTGTAAAACATACCGGAGATGATCTCCCTTTGGTGAAGTTAGCACTACACCGGCACCGAGACCCTCCTTGAGCTTGGATCCGTCAAAGTGCATCTTCCAGTATTCCATTCTTTGATCCGGGGGCTTGTACTGCATTTCCGCCCAATCGACCAAGAAATCAGCTAAAGCTTGCGATTTGATGGCGTCTCTTC
This sequence comes from Lolium rigidum, assembly GCF_022539505.1. Lineage (NCBI taxonomy): Eukaryota > Viridiplantae > Streptophyta > Magnoliopsida > Poales > Poaceae > Lolium > Lolium rigidum. The sequence goes on along the minus strand of NC_061513.1, from coordinate 28,313,107 downwards.
TTTCATACACCGGTACATATGGTGATATCTGTATTGCCCATTTCGCAATCCTGCCACTAGCATCTTTGTTGCACATGATATCGGAGATGGGTGCTTCACTCACCACCTTCATAGGATGTTCCTCAAAGTAGTGCTTGAGCTTTGTGGCGGCCATGAACACGCCATAGGTCATTTTCTGGAAGTGCGGGTAGTTTTGCTTTGAGAGGGTGTTATCACCGGAATTTGACCAGGTCAGAGGTGGGCTGCGATCAAGATGGATTTAAAGAATATACATGGGAGAAATATGTGAATCGGCCTTTATATGCAAAGTTTGGGCTAGTTTGCCCTTGTATCTGTAACATATTAGGTTACGTATCGATTAGGAGTTGGAGTTTTACTCGTGCACGGTTAGGTGCACACCCGAATTAGAAAGTCCCCTGGACTATAAATATGTATCTAGGGTTTATGGAATAAACAACAACCAACGTTCAACACAAACAAATCTCGGCGCATCGCCAACTCCTTCGTCTCGAGGGTTTCTCCGGTAAGCACCATGCTGCCTAGATCGCATCTTGCGATCTAGGCAGCACAAGCCTATCTCGTTGTTCATGCGTTGCTCGTGCTGAAGCCTTTTTGATGGCGAGCAACGTAGTTATCTTAGATGTGTTAGGGTTAGCATTGTTCTTCGTATCATATGCTGTCGTAGTGCGACCCTTATGCATCTAGCCGCCCTTACACCCATCTCAGGTGTAGGGGCGGCACCCCGCTTGATCATAGTTTAGTAGATCTGATCCGTTACGGTTGCTCCTTGTTCTGCAAGGATTAGTTTAATATCTGCATTAGTTAGGCCCTACAAAGGGTTGGAGGATCCAGCGGCGTGTAGGGTGAAGTTTGCTAGCCCTAGAAAGGATGTTCCGGGGATCAACCTCGTGTTGGTTTTTAGGCCCTGTCTAGGATCGGCTTACGGTCACCGTGCGCGAGCGCGAGGCCCAATCGTGAGTAGGATGATCCGATTATGCGGTGAAAACCCTAAATCGTCGTAGATCTCGTTAGCTTCATCTTGATCAAGCAGGACCACCATATATTCGGACACCTTGTACGAATCATGGGTGGATCGGCTCTTCGAGCCGATTCACAGGATAACCTGAGAGCCGATCGAGGCTCGTATTTAATGTTTACGTGTATGCCATGCAGGAAACTAAGCGAGGCATCATCCAACACCTTCCTGACCAGGTATAGGTCAGGTGGCACGCCCTTGCGATAGCATCGGACGTGTGACCAGGAGGCTTTGCGGGCCGTCGCTCCGAGGGACTCGGGGCCAGCCGCAGCCCTAGTTGTTCCCGGCTCTATCGTGTTGCCCGTCGCTGCCCGCCGGTGGGTTTCGACGTCAACACATTCTCGGCACGCCCGGTGGGACAACCTTCGACATCCACCACATCGCCATCTACATCCGAGATGGCGGAAGGCACTCCGGTCAAGTACGAGGATCTGCCTGATGAGCTCAAGAAGAAACATGACGAGATCAAGGCAACCCTCGAAGCTGAACTCATCGGCTCCTTTGAGAAGACCCGTTCGCACGGTATCAAGCTCAATGAAAACACACGTTCGTTGCCTGGCGACAACATGGTGGACCTCAGCCACTCCATATGCGAGCCAGAGTTCCCCTTTGGTGTCAACATGGCAGAGCTTGCAAGCCGCCATGGCAAAGATGAAGCAGAAAGCAGCCACTCCCGTGGCAAGGATAAAGAGGAGGCCGATCCGCGCGACCGGCCCCAAGATGATGACAGACGGTACCTGACAGAGGAGGAAGTGAGAAGCGCGCGGTATCAACGTCCACTCTCCATGCATCTCCTCAACGAATATGAGCAACAGTACGACCGACGTCGGCGCTACAACGTAGATGATGAGAGAATTTGTTGGTCTGATGCAGAGGACAGGAGGTACCGTCGGCATGATAGAAACAACGACGGGTACAATCGTCACGCTGGAGGGAGGTCAAGGGGGCAGGATGACATGGATAGGCACTGGGACTGTCCTTTCTTCAAACATTGCTCGGGACTCGGGAATGAGCCGATTGCCAACAATCGAGAACCGCCCGTAATGCAAACAAAGGAAGAAGGATGCAGCTAACGTGTCCGTGTTCAAGCGTCTAGGGCCTCTCCCACCTCGGAACAAGCATGCTGAGTCCGCTCGGGTGGAAGATCTCGAGGGACTAAAGGACGATGATGAAGAAGACAAGTATCATCGGCCAAGGTGGTGCCCTGATGGGCTCAGCCGTTCCCAGAAACGAAGGGTTCAGCGTCTGCGTGGGTTGGAGGAAGCTGAAAGATTATACCTGCACACGTTGAGGAAGGCACGACCTGATTTGGCCGCCAAAATTCAGCGAACCCTGGACGAAGAAGGTCGGCCGCAAAGAAAAGAGTGGCGCCCCAAGCAAAGGAAAGCCGATGATGAGACATCGGCTGGCACAAACATGGTCTTCATCCTTCCAACGGAGTTTAGCGCTCCAAGAATATATGAAGCACCTGTGGCACAATTGGACTGCGGCCCACGGCCGGTCATCTTTGAGAAGCCACGAGAAAGAAGCTACGAGCATCCGAAGGCCCCGTACTTGCGAGGTTACATCAACGGGCAGCCTGTCAACAAGATGTTGGTGGACACCGGAGCGGCAGTTAACATTATGCCATACTCCATGCTACGTCGGTTGGGACGCTCCAGCTCGGATCTGATCAAGACCAATGTAACACTGAGCGATTTCAACGGCTAAGCATCTGACGCACAAGGTGTTCTGAATGTGGATCTGACCGTAGGAAGGAAAACTGTCCCTACGACGTTCTTTATTGTCGACAGCAAAAGCACCTATGCTGTACTACTAGGGAGAGATTGGATCCACGCCAACTGTTGCATTCCATCCACGATGCACCAATGCCTAATACAGTGGGATGGAGATGAAGTAGAAGTCGTCCACGCAGATGATTCAGCCGAAATTTCAACGGCCGGCATGGACGTTTGGGAGACATCAGGCCAAGAGCCACTCTCAGGCATCAATTTGGACGACTGCGAGCGCATCGACATGACAAAGAACGGGGTTAGGCTGGTTTTATCCACCGGACTGACCGTGTAACAAGAGCAACATCGATGGACAAATGTGGTGAGGCTGATCCTTGTGATCGGCCCCAAAAATTTGTGGAGGGACATTACAGAACCTTCATCGAATAAGCAACGTGGAGGCCGACTCCAGCAATCGGCCAAAATTACCCTCACCATCCGTTCTGCCTGGGTTCAACGTTTGATCCAGTAGAGATACCTAAAGAGCCGATACCATCAATTCTCTTGACAGAATCGGCTCGGGGGGGCACCTAGATGGATAAAACACGAGGATATGAAGTTTGAAGCAATTCAAGATATATTCTCTGATGAAGTATGGGGGCCGATACATGGGTAAATCGGCCGTAAAAAATTCAAAGAATTCGAAAATTTTAAGCACAAAATTCGAAAATTTTAAGCACAGCCGATGCACGGACATCGACTTGAGGATAACAGCCGATGCATGGTCATCGACTCAAGAGGCTCAGCAGTGCCAGCAGAAGCGTCAGTTTTGGTCACCAGAATTGCCCTTTTCTCATGGAAGACGCTAATATTTGTCCGCAATACCAGCCGGAGCAAGTCTGAGGGATCACAGCCCTGACCAACAACAAGAGCAGCATGGACGGGCAGATCAGGTTAAGGATGAGCCCCACGAAGAGAGTATGTCTCTTCTAGGTCCATGAGAACAGCCGATGAGGAAGCAATCGGCTGTGACGTTTTTTCCTAAGGCTTGGCCAAGGAGGCGACTTGGTAGCTGTCACTTTCAGAGGTTGTTACGTCCAAAGTTTTGGAGGGCATCAGAAATTCCAAACATCCTCGCCGGAAGTTGCTTCAGCCTGCCAAAGATGATGAGCCGGTCTGATCAGCCAGGCGCAAGATGTGAGCTGGAGAATCTCGGGGGGCAGCTCGCCCTGAAATTTCCTCACTCTGAAGGTTATCTGCTCTGGAGAGCCGATTTTGTTGAAATCGGCCGGCTCGCATCATGACTTGGAAACCGATGGCGACACGTTTGGTTAGCCCATCGCTATGCTCGCCTTGGTAGAGGCTCGGGGGCAGCTGATCGCATAGATATTCTTTTCTTAAAAAGCCGATTGGGATTTCATCGGATAGCCCTCCATCATAACCTTTTTAAGGGGATTGGGCAGGTTTGAAGAGTATCTGAAGACCCAGATGTATCAACTTCAGCATCAAGTCGTTTCAGCAGTGGTTCTGGGGCTCTCGTAAGAGCGTTGATCTGCCTAGTTGTCCGCCAGAGCTCAAAGCCATCGGTTGGAAAAAGCGAAAGATAGATCGTGAAGGATTGATATGTTAACCTCAGCTTTCGGGCATTGATCAAATTCACGATCGCTCCGATGTCGAAGGGGTGAAGAATGGGTCATGAGAGACCGATGCGTTGTCATCGACTCATTAAGCATTGGCTAAGTGACGATCGGCGGAATCAGTATGAAGGGAAATCGGCTAAATTGGCATAAAGGAAATCGGCAAATTCGAATTGGGGAATTTCTTCATTGATAAACCAGATTTCTTACATAGAAGAGCTGATTGCTCTCAAAAGGGAGTACTAAGGGGATACATTGCCCCGTCTACTACTGCTGATCCTATACTAAGGGTCCTATCTACGGGCCGTCACTGCCCTCGTCATCACCCTCGTCGCCGCTGTCGGCGCTGCTCCCTGTGGGCTCGTCGTCGCTGCTGCAGCGGCCACCGGCGGGACCTTCGTTGTCCTCATCCTCCTCGTCGTCGTCGTCGTCGTCGCTGTCGTAGTCGCTGAGATTCCCCGGCCAGGGGCAGTGGCGCTTTGCCGGCGGCTCGTCGGAGGGGCTGTCGTCGTCGTCGTCCTCCTCCTCCTCCTCCTTCACCTCCTCGGAAGTGGTGAAGTCATCCCAGGAGAAGCGATCGTCATCGCTCTCCTCCTCCGATTCCCCGACGGCGAGGAAGCGGAGGTCGCTCTCCCACCGGTCAAGGACTTGTCGTCCTCGGACCGGATGGAGGAGGCGTGGTCTTCCGAGTCCCATTCTTCTGGTGCGCGAATGTCCGGCGGCGTCTCGCGGGAGGAGGAGGACCCAAGGGAAAGTTCCGATGAGGTGGAGGAAGAGGAAGACATGGTGCGCAGAAGGGCTTTTGGAGTGCTAATGCGGAGAGGATGAGGAGGAGAACTGTTCGGTGCGGTTAAATAAAAGAAGTGGGGATTTAATGTTCGAACAGGTTTTCGAGGAGGTGGTGCCAAAAAACTGTCAAATCGTGCAGAGAAGTTGGGAAGGCAAGTGGTCATGATGGAAAATACTGCGACAGTTCTGCTCTGCCACGACATGACCCGACGAAAGAAAAGCGTAATGATTTTGGAAATGTCATTTCCAAAACCAGGGGGGCATGTGTTATCACCGGAATTTGACCAGGTCAGAGGTGGGCTGCGATCAAGATGGATTTAAAGAATATACATGGGAGAAATATGTGAATCGGCCTTTATATGCAAAGTTTGGGCTAGTTTGCCCTTGTATCTGTAACATATTAGGTTACGTATCGATTAGGAGTTGGAGTTTTACTCGTGCACGGTTAGGTGCACACCCGAATTAGAAAGTCCCCTGGACTATAAATATGTATCTAGGGTTTATGGAATAAACAACAACCAACGTTCAACACAAACAAATCTCGGCGCATCGCCAACTCCTTCGTCTCGAGGGTTTCTCCGGTAAGCACCATGCTGCCTAGATCGCATCTTGCGATCTAGGCAGCACAAGCCTATCTCGTTGTTCATGCGTTGCTCGTGCTCGAAGCCTTTTTGATGGCGAGCAACGTAGTTATCTTAGATGTGTTAGGGTTAGCATTGTTCTTCGTATCATATGCTGTCGTAGTGCGACCCTTATGCATCTAGCCGCCCTTACACCCATCTCGGGTGTAGGGGCGGCACCCCGCTTGATCATAGTTTAGTAGATCTGATCCGTTACGGTTGCTCCTTGTTCTGCAAGGATTAGTTTAATATCCGCATTAGTTAGGCCCTACAAAGGGTTGGAGGATCCAGCGGCGTGTAGGGTGAAGTTTGCTAGCCCTAGAAAGGATGTTCCGGGGATCAACCTCGTGTTGGTTTTTAGGCCCTGTCTAGGATCGGCTTACGGTCACCGTGCGCGAGCGCGAGGCCCAATCGTGAGTAGGATGATCCGATTATGCGGTGAAAACCCTAAATCATCGTAGATCTCATTAGCTTCATCTTGATCAAGCAGGACCACCATATATTCGGACACCTTGTACGAATCATGGGTGGATCGGCTCTTCGAGCCGATTCACAGGATAACCTGAGAGCCGATCGAGGCTCGTATTTAATGTTTACGTGTATGCCATGCAGGAAACTAAGCGAGGCATCATCCAACACCTTCCCGACCGGGTATAGGTCAGGTGGCACGCCCTTGCGATAGCATCGGACGTGTGACCAGGAGGCTTTGCGGGCCGTCGCTCTGAGGGACTGGGGCCAGCCGCAGCCCTAGTTGTTCCCGGCTCTACTGTGTTGCCCGTCGCTGCCCGCCGGTGGGTTTCTGACGTCAACAGAGGGAGAGCACCTCGCTCAGGTAGTATACCGGCCTCTGGACGGTTTTTCCTTCCTCTTCTCTTTCTGCCACCACAACAACACTCACGACCCGGTTGGTTGCTGCTATGTATAGCAACATCGGCTCTCTTTCCAACGGCGAAGCCAATATCGGCGCGGTGGCCAGCATTATTTTCAGTTCCTTAAACGCCGCGTCTGCCTGAGGGGTCCAGACGAACTTGTCGGACTTCCTCATCAAAGCGTAAAGTGGCAAGGCCTTTTCTCCTAACCTGCTTATGAACCGGCTTAGCGATGCTAAGCTTCCGGTAAACTTTTGTATGTCCTTCAGATCTTGCGGTATCGTCATTCTCTCAATTGCCCGGATCTTTACCGGATTGACCTCAATGCCTCGGCTTGAGACGAGGAAACCCAGCAGCTTGCCGGCAGGGACACCGAAAGTACATTTTGCCGGATTGAGTTTCATCCGGAACCTTCTTAAATTATCAAACGTTTGCCGGATATCGTCAATTAGGGTATCTTTTACCTTAGTTTTTATCACAATGTCATCCACATACACTTGCACATTCTTTCCGATTTGATCAAACAAGCATTTTTGCATACAGCGCTGGTACGTTGAACCAGCGTTGCGCAAACCAAAAGGCATAGTGATATAGCAATAAGCCCCGTGCGGGGTAATGAACGCAGTTTTTATTTGATCTTCCTTTTTAAGGGGATTTGGTGGAAACCGGAATACGCATCCAGGAAAGACAACAACTCACACCCAGCAGTGGAATCAATCACTTGATCGATCCGTGGTAGAGGAAAAGGATCTCTTGGGCAAGCCTTGTTGAGGTTGGTGTAGTCGATGCACATGCGCCACACCTTTGGAGCTTTTGCCTCCAGATTCTCATCTTTCTTCTTTTCGACCATCACCGGATTGGCCAGCCACTCAGTATGCGTGACTTCCACAATGAAACCGGCAACTAACATCTTCGTCACCTCTTCTCCAATAATCTTCCTCCTATCTTCAGCGAACCGGCGCAGTGGTTGTCGCACCGGCTTGGCATCCTTTCGAACGTTCAGAGAGTGCTCAGCCAGCTCCCTCGGAACACCTACCAAGTCGTCAGTAGACCAGGCAAAGATATTCCGATTCTCACGGAGGAAGCTGACGAGCGCGCTTTCCTATGCCTCACTGAGACAGGCACCGATACGAACGGTACGCTCAGGGAAAGCCGGGTCCAGCACTATGTCCTTTGTTTCCTTTGTCGGTTTGAACGCTGGAGCGCTCAGACTTGCACTCATTGCCGCTAAGCTCAACCGTGAAGACCGAGCCGGCGCAAGCTGCGGTTTGCATCCTTCTTTTTTCCTCCGCGATCACCAGCGATTCCGCTAGGTTCGATCCGGCAGATGCTGTTTCCAGTGAGATTTTGTAGTTTCCCACCACAGTCAAGGGTCCACGGGGTGCCGGCATCTTCATCTTGAGATATGATACGTCTCCAACGTATCTATAATTTCTGATGTTCCATGCTTGTTTTATGACAATGCCAACATGTTTTGTTCACACTTTATATCATTTTTATGCGTTTTTCGGAACTAACCTATTGACGAGATGCCGAAAGGCCGATTGCTGTTTTCTCGCTGTTTTTGGTTTCGAAATCCTAGTAAAGAAATATTTTCGGAATCGGACGAAATCAAGACCGAAGGGCTTATAATTCTCGGAAGCTTCCGGAACACCGGAGAAGAGTCAGAGGGGTGCTAGGGGGGCCCCACACCACATGGCGGCGCGGCCCAAGGGGGGGCGCGCCCCCCTATGGTGGCACCACCCCGTGGCCCCTCCGACTCCGATTCTCGGCCTATAAGATCGTCTCTGACCTAAAAACATCGAGAGAAAAGACGGGAGGAGAGAAAACCATCCAGAGCCGCCGCCATCGCGAAAGTCCAATTCGGGGGACAGAACTCTCTGTTCCGGCACCCTGCCGGACGGGGAATTGCCCCCGGAGCCATCTCCACCGCCGTCTCCACCGCCATCTTCACCGCCATCGCTGCCTCCATGATGAGGAGGGAGTAATTCACCCCTGGGGCTGAGGGCTCTACCGTAGCTATGTGGTTAATCTCTCTCTCTCTCTGTACTCCAATACAATGATCTCGTGAATTGCTTTGCATGATTGAGATCCATATGATGAGCTTTGTATCGCTACTAGTTTATGTGCTACTCATGTGATGTTATTAAAGTAGTCTATTCCTCCTACTTGGTGTAAAGGTGACTAGTGTGTGCACCGTGTGGTTCTTGTCGTAGGCTATGATCATGATCTCTTGTAGATTGTGGAGTTAATTATCATTATGATAGTATTGATGTGATCTATTCCTCCTTCATAGTGTAATGTGGACAGTGTGTGCACTATGTTAGTTCTTGGTTTATCTTGCAATGATCTATTATGCTCTCAGGTTATTTAAATATGAACATTGAATTGTGGAGCTTGTTAACTCCGGCATTGAGGGTTCGTGTAATCCTACGCAATGTGTTCATCATCCAACAAAAGAGTGTATGTAGCACATAAGAGAAAGAGTTATTTATTATGCGATCAATGTTGAGAGTGTCCACTAGTGAAAGTATGATCCCTAGGCCTTGTTTCCAAACATCGAATCTCCGTTTATTTACCGTTCCGTTGCATGTTTACTCGCTGCCATATTTTATTCAGATTGCTATTACCACTCATATACATCCATACTACTTGTATTTCACTATCTCTTCGCCGAACTAGTGCACCTATACATCTGACAAGTGTATTAGGTGTGTTGGGGACACAAGAGACTTCTTGTATCGTGATTGCAGGGTTGCTTGAGAGGGATATCTTTGACCTCTTCCTCCCTGAGATCGATAAACCTTGGGTGATTCACTTAAGGGAAACTTGCTGCTGTTCTACAAACCTCTGCTCTTGGAGGCCCAACACTGTCTACAAGAATAGAAGCTCCCGTAGACATCAAGCACTTTTCTGGCGCCGTTGCCGGGGAGGTAAGGTAAAAGGTATTCACATCCTCCGACTACTAAGCTATTTTCTAGCACTGTTGCCGGTGTGTGAGTGCTCGAAGCTATTTCCTTTAGATTCTGCAATTGCATCTTTTTGTTTCTTGTTTTTATTTTCACTAGTTAGGCATAATGGAAAACAACAAAAAATTTGGTGAGCTTTTTAATCTTTTTCCTGATTTAGAATTGTTTGGTGTGAACATTAAAAAACCAATGGAACCTTATTCGCATGCTAGTAGCGATGTTATTAGTATGAATGCAATTACTCGCTAATGCTATGGAGAAGTCTAAGCTTGGGGAAGCTAGTTTTTGTGATCTTTTTAGCTTCCCATCTTTAGGGGAGAAAATTTGCTCCGATAATACTTTATCTCCCATATGCGATAACTCTAATGATGCTTGTGATATTTTAAATGCACCTACTGAAAGTATTCCATATAAACTACCTATGAAAATTATTGAACGTGTTATGGATAACCGCTATGAAGGGGATGGAACTGTGCATCCTGGAGATCATTTACTGTTTTTGCATGAATTATGTGGGTTATTCAAGTGTGCAGGTATCTCTATGGATGAAGTGAAGAAGAAATTATTCTCTATGTCGTTGTCTGGTAAAGCGGCGCATTGGCATAAACTCGCTGAAGGATGAGCATTCTCTTGATTGGAAGGATATTGTGCCTCTATTTTATTCTAAATTCTATCCTCCAAGTGAAATTCACAAAGACCGAAACCGAATATATAATTTCTGGCCTCATGATGGAGAGAGTATTGCCCAAGCATGGGAGAGATTGAAGTCTTTAATGCTCAAATGCCCCAATCATGAGCTTCCAGGTAATATCATCATTGATAATTTCTATGCAAGACTCTCTTTTCAAGATAAGACCTTGCTGGATGCTACTTGTTCTGGATCATTCACGCGCAACAAAGAAGAGTTTAAAAGGGACCTTCTTGATCGGATTAAGGAGAACGCTGAAGATTGGGAGAACGACAAAGGTAAAGAGTCAAGTATAAATTATGATTATGAATGCATTGAAACTTTTATGGATACCGATAAATTTCGAAATATGAGTGCTACTTATGGTCTTGACTCTCAAGTTGCTGCAAATCTTTATAAAGCCTTTGCTTCTCATTTTGAATTGCCTAAAAAGAATTTTGATAAGTGATACGTCTCCGACGTATCGATAATTTCTTGTGTTCCATGCCATATTATTGATGATACCTACATGTTTTATGCACACTTTATGTCATATTCGTGCATTTTCTGGAACTAACCTATTAACAAGATGCCGAAGTGCCGATTCTGTCGTTTTCTGCTGTTTTTGGTTCCAGAAATCCTAGTAACGAAATATTCTCGGAATCGGACGAAATCAAGACCCGGGTTCCTATTTTCACCGGAAGCATCCGGAACACCCGAGAGCCGCCGGAGGGGGCCCCGTGGGCCCCAGATGATAGGGTGGCGCGGCTCGGGCCCCGGCCGCGCCGGCCTATGGTGCCGCCGCCTCTTCGACCCTCCGACGCTGCCCTTCCGCCTATTTAAAGCCTCCGTCGCGAAAACCCCGATGCGAAAAACCACGATACGGAAAACCTTCCGCAGCCGCCGCCATCGCGAAGCCAAGATCCGGGGGACAGGAGTCTCCGTTCCGGCACCCTGCCGGAGCGGGGAAGTGCCCCGGAAGGTTTCTCCATCGACACCGCTGCCATCTCCACCGCCATCTTCATCACCGCTGCTGCTCCCATGAGGAGGGAGTAGTTCTCCATCGAGGCTCGGGGCTGTACCGGTAGCTATGTGGTTCATCTCTCTCCTATGTGCTTCAATACAATAATCTCATGAGCTGCCTTACATGATTGAGATTCATATGATGATGCTTGTAATCTAGATGTCACTATGCTAGTCAAGTGAGTTTTACTTATGTGATCTCCGGAGACTCCTTGTCCCACGTGTGTAAAGGTGACAGTGAGTGCACCGTGTGGGTCTCTTAGGCTATATTTCACAGAATACTTACTCATTGTTATGAATGGCGTAGTGAAGTGCTTATTTATATATCTTTATGATTGCAATGTGTTTTGTATCACAATTTATCTATGTGCTACTCTAGTGATGTGTTATTAAAGTAGTTTATTCCTCCTGCACGGTGTAACAGTGACAGTGTGTGCATCCGTGTTAGTACTTGGCGTATGCTATGATCACGATCTCTTGTAGATTGTGAAGTTAACTATTGCTATGATTGTATTGATATGATCTATTCCTCCTACGTGGCGTGAAGGTGACGAGTGTGCATGCTATGTTAGTACTTGGTTTAGTCGTGTTGATCTTTCTTGCACTCTAAGGTTATTTAAATATGAACATTGAATTGTGGAGCTTGTTAACTCCGGCATTGAGGGTTCGTGTAATCCTACGCAATGTGTTCATCATCCAACAAGAGAGTGTAGAGTATGCATTTATCTATTCTGTTATGTGATCAAAGTTGAGAGTGTCCACTAGTGAAAGTCTAATCCCTAGGCCTTGTTCCTAAATATCGCTATCGCCGCTTGTTTACTTGTTTTACTGCGTTACTACTGCTGCGTTACTACTGCTTGTTTACTTGTCCTGGGCAAAGCACTTTTCTGGTGCCGTTGCTACTACTTATTCATACCACCTGAATTTCACTATCTCTTCGCCGAACTAGTGCACCTATTAGGTGTGTTGGGGACACAAGAGACTTCTTGCTTTGTGGTTGCAGGGTTGCATGAGAGGGATATCTTTGACCTCTTCCTCCCTGAGTTCGATAAACCTTGGGTGATCCACTTAAGGGAAACTTGCTGCTGTTCTACAAACCTCTCGCTCTTGGAGGCCCAACACTGTCTACAAGAATAGAAGCTCCCGTAGACATCAAGCACTTTTCCGGCGCCGTTGCCGGGGAGGAAAGGTAAAAAGGCACTCATACTCCGAGTTCCAGTGTAACGGTACTTTTCCGGCGCCATTGTGTTTGTGCTCAAAGCTATTTCCTTTAGATCCTGCAATTGCATCTTTTTGTTTCTTGTTTACACTAGTTTGGCATAATGGACAACAATGAGCTTCTTATTCTATTTCCTGATTTAAAACATGGATTGTTTGATGCGAAAATTAAAAAACCTATGGAATCTTATTTGCATGCTCGGTAGTAATATTAGTATGAACGCTTTGAACACCATTGTTGATAATAATATAGAAAGTTCTAAGCTTGGGGAAGCTGGTTTTCATGATCTTTTTAGTCCCCCAAGCATTGAGGAGAAAATTTACTTTGATGATACTTTGCCTCCTATATTTGATGATGAGAATAATAATGATAGCTACTTTGTTGAATTTGCTCCCACTACAACTAATAAAATTGATTATGCTTATGTGGAGAGTAATAATTTTATGCATGAGACTCATGATAGGAATGCTTTATGTGATAGTTACATTGTTGAGTTTGCTCATGATGCTACTGAAAATTATTATGAGAGAGGAAAATATGGTTGTAGAAATTTTCATGTTACTAAAATACCTCTCTATGTGCTGAAATTTTTGAAGCTACACTCGTTCTATCTTCCTATGCTTGTTACTTTGCTCTTCATGAACTTGTTTATTTACAAGATTCCTATGCATAGGAAGCATGTTAGACTTAAATGTGTTTTGAATTTGCCTTTTGATGCTCTCTTTTGCTTCAACTACTATTTCTTGCGAGTGCATCATTAAAGCTGCTCGAGCCCATCTTAATGGTTAAAAAGAAAGAACTTCTTGGGAGATAACCCATGTGTTATTTTGCTACAGTACTTTGTTTTATATTTGTGTCTTGGAAGTTGTTTACTACTGTAGCAACCTCTCCTTATCTTAGTTTTATGTTTTGTTGTGCCAAGTAAAGTCTTTGATAGTAAAGTAAGTACTAGATTTGGATTACTGCGCAGTTCCAGATTTCTTTTCTGTCACGAATCTGGGTCTACCTCCCTGTAGGAAGCTCGGAAAATTAAGCCAATTTACGTGCATGATCCTCAGATATGTGCGCAACTTTCATTCAATTTGAGCATTTTCATTTGAGCAAGTCTGGTGGCCTAATAAAATCCATCTTTACGAACTGTTCTGTTTTTGACAGATTCTGCCTTTTATTTCGCATTGCCTCTTTCGCTATGTTGGATGAATTTCTTTGATCCATTAATATCCAGTAGCTTTATGCAATGTCCAGAAGTGTTAAGAATGAAAGTGTCACCTCTGAACATGTTAATTTTTATTATGCACTAACCCTCTAATGAGTTGTTTCGAGTTTGGTGTGGAGGAAGTTTTCAAGGATCAAGAGAGGAGTATGATGCAATATGATCAAGGAGAGTGAAAGCTCTAAGCTTGGGGATGCCCCGGTGGTTCACCCCTGCATATTCTAAGAAGACTCAAGCGTCTAAGCTTGGGGATGCCCAAGGCATCCCCTTCTTCATCGACAACATTATCGAGGTTCCTCCCCCGAAACTATATTTTTATTCCGTCACATCTTATGCACTTTGCTTGGAGCGTTGGTTTGTTTTTGTTTTTTGTTTTGTTTGAATAAAATGGATCCTAGCATTCACTTTGTGGGAGAGAGACACGCTCCGCTGTAGCATATGGACAAGTATGTCCTTAGGCTCTACTCATAGTATTCATGGCGAAGTTTCTTCTTCGTTAAATTGTTATATGGTTGGAATTGGAAAATACTACATGTAGTAATTCTAAAATGTCTTGGATAATTTGATACTTGGCAATTGTTGTGCTCATGTTTAAGCTCTTGCATCATATACTTTGCACCCATTAATGAAGAAACACTTAGAGCTTGCTAATTTGGTTTGTATATTTGGTTTCTCTAGAGTCTAGATAACATCTAGTATTGAGTTTTGAACAACAAGGAAGACGGTGTGGAGTCTTATAATGTTTACAATATGACTTTTATGTGAGTTTTGCTGCACAGTTCATCCTTGTGTTTGTTTCAAATAACCGTGCTAGCCTAAACCTTGTATCGAGAGGGAATACTTCTCATGCATCCAAAATACTTGAGCCAACCACTATGCCATTTGTGTCCACCATACCTACCTACTACATGGTATTTATCCGCCATTCCAAAGTAAATTGCTTGAGTGCTACCTTTAAAATTCCATCATCCACCTTTGCAATATATAGCTCATGGGACAAATAGCTTAAAAACTATTGTGGTATTGAATATGTACTTATGCACTTTATCTCTTATTAAGTTGCTTGTTGTGCGATAACCATGTTTCTGGGACGCCATCAACTATTCCTTGTTGAATATCATGTGAGTTGCTATGCATGTCCGTCTTGTCTGAAGTAAGAGAGATCTACCACCTTTATGGTTGGAGCATGCATATTGTTAGAGAAGAACTTTGGGCCGCTAACTAAAGCCATGATCCATGGTGGAAGTTTCAGTTTTGGACATATATCCTCAATCTCATACGAGAATAATAATTGTTGCCACATGCTTATGCATTAAAGAGGAGTCCATTATCTGTTGTCCATGTTGTCCCGGTATGGATGTCTAAGTTGAGAATAATCAAAAGCGAGAAATCCAAAATGCGAGCTTTCTCCTTAGACCTTTGTACAGGCGGCATGGAGGTACCCCATTGTGACACTTGGTTAAAACATGTGCATTGCAAAGATCCGGTAGTCCAAGCTAATTAGGACAAGGTGCGGGCACTATTAGTATACTATGCATGAGGCTTGCAACTTGTAAGATATAATTTACATAACTCATATGCTTTATTACTACCGTTGACAAAATTGTTTCATGTTTTCAAAATAAAAGCTCTAGCACAAATATAGCAATCGATGCTTTCCTCTTTGAAGGACCATTCTTTTTACTTTTATGTTGAGTCAGTTCACCTATCTCTCTCCACCTCAAGAAGCAAACACTTGTGTGAACTATGCATTGATTCCTACATACTTGCATATTGCACTTGTTATATTACTCTATGTTGACAATTATCCATGAGATATACATGTTACAAGTTGAAAGCAACCGCTGAAACTTAATCTTCCTTTGTGTTGCTTCAATGCCTTTACTTTGATTTATTGCTTTATGAGTTAACTCTTATGCAAGACTTATTGATGCTTGTCTTGAAGTACTATTCATGAAAAGTCTTTGCTTTATGATTCACTTGTTTACTCATGTGATTACCATTGTTTTGATCGCTGCATCCACTACATATGTTTACAAATAGTATGATCAAGGTTATGATGGCATGTCACTTCAGAAATTATCTTGTGTTATCGTTTTACCTGCTCGGGACGAGCAGAACTAAGCTTGGGGATGCTGATACGTCTCCGACGTATCGATAATTTCTTGTGTTCCATGCCATATTATTGATGATACCTACATGTTTTATGCACACTTTATGTCATATTCGTGCATTTTCTGGAACTAACCTATTAACAAGATGCCGAAGTGCCGATTCTTGTTTTCTGCTGTTTTTGGTTCAGAAATCCTAGTAACGAAATATTCTCGGAATCGGACGAAATCAAGACCCAGGTTCCTATTTTCACCGGAAGCATCTAGAACACCCGAGAGCCGCCAGAGGGGGGCCCTGTGGGCCCCAGATGATAGGGTGGCGCGGCCTGGGCCCTGGCCGCGCCAGCCTATGGTGCCGCCGCCTCTTCGACCCTCTGACGCTGCCCTTCCGCCTATTTAAAGCCTCCGTCGCGAAAACCCTGATGCGAAAAACCACGATACGGAAAACCTTCCAGAGCCGCCGCCATCGCGAAGCCAAGATCGGGGGACAGGAGTCTCTGTTCCGGCACCCTGCCGGAGCGGGGAAGTGCCCCCGGAAGGTTTCTCCATCGACACCGCTGCCATCTCCACCGCCATCTTCATCACCGTTGCTGCTCCCATGAGGAGGGAGTAGTTCTCCATCGAGGCTCGGGGCTGTACCGGTAGCTATGTGGTTCATCTCTCTCCTATGTGCTTCAATACAATAATCTCATGAGCTGCCTTACATGATTGAGATTCATATGATGATGCTTGTAATCTAGATGTCACTATGCTAGTCAAGTGAGTTTTACTTATGTGATCTCCGGAGACTCCTTGTCCCACGTGTGTAAAGGTGACAGTGAGTGCACCGTGTGGGTCTCTTAGGCTATATTTCACAGAATACTTACTCATTGTTATGAATGGCGTAGTGAAGTGCTTATTTATATCTCTTTATGATTGCAATGTGTTTTGTATCACAATTTATCTATGTGCTACTCTAGTGATGTGTTATTAAAGTAGTTTATTCCCCCTGCACGGTGTAACGGTGACAGTGTGTGCATCCGTGTTAGTACTTGGCGTATGCTATGATCACGATCTCTTGTAGATTGTGAAGTTAACTATTGCTATGATTGTATTGATATGATCTATTCCTCCTACGTGGCGTGAAGGTGACAGTGTGCATGCTATGTTAGTACTTGGTTTAGTTGTGTTGATCTTTCTTGCACTCTAAGGTTATTTAAATATGAACATTGAATTGTGGAGCTTGTTAACTCCGGCATTGAGGGTTCGTGTAATCCTACGCAATGTGTTCATCATCCAACAAGAGAGTGTAGAGTATGCATTTATCTATTACTGTTATGTGATCAAAGTTGAGAGTGTCCACTAGTGAAAGTCTAATCCCTAGGCCTTGTTCCTAAATATCGCTATCGCCGCTTGTTTATTGTTTTTACTGCGTTACTACTGCTGCGTTACTACTGCTTGTTTACTGTCCTGGGCAAAGCACTTTTCTGGTGCCGTTGCTACTACTTATTCATACCACCTGAATTTCACTATCTCTTCGCCGAACTAGTGCACCTATTAGGTGTGTTGGGGACACAAGAGACTTATTGCTTTGTGGTTGCAGGGTTGCATGAGAGGGATATCTTTGACCTCTTCCTCCCTGAGTTCGATAAACCTTGGGTGATCCACTTAAGGGAAACTTGCTGCTGTTCTACAAACCTCTGCTCTTGGAGGCCCAACACTGTCTACAAGAATAGAAGCTCCCGTAGACATCAATAAGTATCATGAACCTTTTAAAGAGGCTTGCATGAAGAATGAAATTGTTGTTAATTATTGTAATGAGCATGCTCAAACTCCTAAGAATGTTATTTCCTATAAGCATGTTAATTTTTGTGGAATACATAGACCTTGTGGAATTAATCAAATCAAAGATGAATATTGTATCCATCATGCTAATGAAAAAACTAGTAAGTGGTTTAGGGCTCTAGATGATCTTGGTAAAAAAGTTTGTGCCCTCTATCCTTTTATTTGTGAAGTTTGCCATGAAGTGGGTCATTTTAATTTTCAATGACCCTCCAATGATAATTTGAACCCAATAAGTGCCGCAAATTTGTATTGTGATGATGAAATTACTCCTAATCAGCATGATGAACTTACTTTATTTTTGGGGTGTGAAGAACTGTCGAGAAAAATCTCTTTATTACATATGAGTGATCTTGATATTGATGATGTCCTGCATGGGTGTTTTTCTTATTGCATTGATATTAGCCATACAAATACTTACATACAAAATATTTTAGAAGATGACACCTTGCCAAAATATGATAGGACCGCTGTGTGTTTTCAACTAATTAATGAAAAGGAGGGATCCTCCCAAGTTTCTTCTATTGTTTCTGAAAGTAAATCAGGTAATGCGGACAAGCCACCCTTCAAGCCTCTGCCTCCTAAAGAAGGGAACGAGGAGAAGGAAGAGAAGAAGAAGAAGAAGAAGGGAACGAAGAAGAAGAATAAGAAGGAGAATAAAAAGAAAGAGGTAACAGCGTATCCCCGCGTGAATGAGATAACGCTAGGTAACCGTAAGTATGTTGCTCCTAATGATTATTATGATAATGAATCTGAATACGATGATCTTCCTATGTCCTTTACATGCATTAGCGATCATGATTTGAATG
Source organism: Lolium rigidum (assembly GCF_022539505.1). Lineage (NCBI taxonomy): Eukaryota > Viridiplantae > Streptophyta > Magnoliopsida > Poales > Poaceae > Lolium > Lolium rigidum. The sequence continues at coordinate 28,294,612 of NC_061513.1, read as the reverse complement.
CGCACACTACTTTTGATATTACAAATCTCTGGGAAACTAATTCTGAAAATGATGATAATAATTGCCATAGTGTCAGTGCTATCCATGCTTCCTCCCATAATGATATAGAAAGCTCTAAGCTTGGGGAAGAGGTGTTTGAAAATCCTTTAGCTACTGGTCATTATGTTCTTGATACATCTCCTTCTAATAACAATGATGGTGTGGACACGGATAAACCGACTCGTGAAAGATAACTATTCTATTTCCTATGATGACAACTGTGCCCCCGATCTCCGATGATTATTATAAAGAATGCTATGATATAGGTTCTAACTATCCTTATGAAACTTGTCATAGTCATGATTGGATTACCAAAAACAATTCCCTTAATATGCAATTTGTTTACCATGTTCAAATTCTTGATAATAATCTTGCTCCAATTACTATTAATGAGAACAACTCTTCTTATGCCAAATTTAATGATACTTCTATGCATATGAATCATGATAAGAATGTTTTAAGTGATGGGTATATTGTGGATTTCATCAATGATGCTACTGAAAGTTATTATAAGAGAGGGAAATATGGTTATATGCATTTCAATAATACTAAGTTTCCCTCTTTATGTCGAGAATCTTGAAGTTACTCGTGTTTTATCCTCTTATGCTTGTCACTTTGTTCTTCATGAATTCATTTGTGTACAAGACTCCTCTTCATAGGAAGCATGTTAGACTTAAATGTGATTTGGATTTGCTTCTTGATGCTCTCTTTTTGCTCCAAATACTATTTCCTGCGAGCGTAACATTAAAACTGCTGAGCCCATCTTAATGGCTATAAAGAAAGAACTTCTTGGGAGATAACCCATGAGTTATTTTGCTACAGTACTTTGTTTTATATTTGTGTCTTGGAAGTTGTTTACTACTGTAGCAACCTCTCCTTATCTTATTTTATTGCATTGTTGTGCCAAGTAAAGTCTTTGATAGAAAGGTTGATACTAGATTTGGATTACTGCGCAGAAACAGATTTCTTTGCTGTCACGAATCTGGGTCTAATTCTCTGTAGGTAACTCAGAAAATTAAGCCAATTTACGTGAGTGATCCTCAGATATGTACGCAACTTTCATTCAATTTGAGAATTTTCATTTGAGCAAGTCTGGTGCCCTTTTAAAATTCGTCTTTACGGACTGTTCTGTTTTGACAGATTCTGCCTTTTATTTCGCATTGCTTTTCTCGCTGTGTTGGGTGGATTTCTTTGTTCCATTACCTTCCAGTAGCTTTGAGCAATGTCCAGAAGTGTTAAGAATGATTGTGTCACCTCTGAACATGTGAATTTTTAATTATGCACTAACCCTCTAATGAGTTTGTTTCGAGTTTGGTGTGGAGGAAGTTTTCAAGGGTCAAGAGAGGAGGATGATATACTATGATCAAGGAGAGTGAAAGCTCTAAGCTTGGGGACGCCCCGGTGGTTCATCCCTGCATATTTCAAGAAGACTCAAGCATCTAAGCTTGGGGATGCCCAAGGCATCCCCTTCTTCATCGACAAATTATCAGGTTCCTTCTCTTGAAACTATATTTTTATTCGGTCACATCTTATGTACTTTACTTGGAGCGTCTCGTATGTTTCTTGTTTTTGTTTTTGTTTGAATAAATGCTTGTGTGGGAGAGAGACACGCTCCGCTGGTTCGTATGAACACATGTGTTCTTAGCTTTTAATTTTCATGGCGAAGGATGAAACTGCTTCGTTAATTGTTATATGGTTGGAAACGGAAAATGCTACGTGTAGTAATTGGTATGATGTCTTGAATAACCTGATACTTGGCAACTGTTGTGCTCATGTTTAAGCTCTTGCATCATATACTTTGCACCTATTAGTGAAGAAATACATAGAGCTAGTTAAAATTTGGTTTGCATGAGTGGTTTCTCTAGAGTCTACATATTTTCTAGTGAGGTGTTTGAACAACAGGGAAGACAATGTATAGTCTTATAATGCTTGTAATATATCTTTTATGTAAGTTTTGATGTACTAGTTTATGCTTGTGTTTGCTTCAAACAACCTTGCTAGCCTAAGCCTTGTATCGAGAGGGAGTACTTCTCATGCATCCAAAATCCTTGAGCCAACCACTATGCCATTTGTGTCCACCATACCTACCTACTACATGGTATTTCTCCGCCATTCCAAAGTAAATTGCTTGAAGTGCTACCTTTAAAATTCCATCATTCACCTTTGCAATATATATCTCATGGGACAAATAGTTTAAAAACTATTGTGGTATTGAATATGTACTTATGCACTTTATCTCTTATTAAGTTGCTTGTTGTGCGATAACCATGTTTTCTGGGGACGCCATCAACTATTCTTTGTTGAATATCATGTGAGTTGCTATGCATGTCCGTCTTGTCTGAAGTAAGAGAGATCTACCACCTTAATGGTTGGAGCATGCATATTGTTAGAGAAGAACATTGGGCCGCTAACTTAAGCCATGATTCATGGTGGAAGTTTCAGTTTTGGACATATATCCTCAATCTCATATGAGAATAATAATTGTTGCCACATGCTTATGCATTAAAGAGGAGTCCATTATCTGTCGTCCATGTTGTCCCGGTATGGATGTCTAAGTTGAGAATAATCAAAAGCGAGAAATCCCAAATGCGAGCTTTCTCCTTAGACCTTTGTACAGGCGACATGGAGGTACCCCATTGTGACACTTGGTTAAAACATGTGCATTGCAAAGATCCGGTAGTCCAAGCTAATTAGGACAAGGTGCGGGCACTACTAGTATACTATGCATGAGGCTTGCAACTTGTAATACATAATTTACATAACTCATATGCTTTATTACTACCGTTGACAAAATTGTTTCATGTTTTCAAAATAAAAGCTCTAGCACAAATATAGCAATCGATGCTTTCCTCTTTGAAGGACCATTCTTTTTTACTTTTATGTTGAGTCAGTTCACCTATCTCTCTCCACCTCAAGAAGCAAACACTTGTGTGAACTGTGCATTGATTCCTACATACTTGCATATTGTACTTGTTATATTACTCTATGTTGACAATTATCCATGAGATATACATGTTACAAGTCGAAAGCAACCGCTGAAACTTAATCTTCCATTGTGTTGCTTCAATGTCTTTACTTTGAATTTATTGCTTTATGAGTAACTCTTATGCAAGACTTATTGATACTTGTCTTGAAAGTACTATTCATGAAAAGTCTTTGCTATATGATTCAATAGTTTACTCATTGCATTAACATTGTTTTGAATCGCTGCATTCATCTCATATGCTTTACAATAGTATGATTAAGATTATGTTGGTAGCATGTCACCTCAGAAATTATCTTTTATCGTTTACCTACTCGAGGACGAGTAGGAACTAAGCTTGGGGATGCTGATACGTCTCCAACGTATCTATAATTTCTGATGTTCCATGCTTGTTTTATGACAATACCAACATGTTTTGTTCACACTTTATATCATTTTTATGCGTTTTTCGGAACTAACCTATTGACGAGATGCCGAAAGGCCGATTCGCTGTTTTCTGCTGTTTTTGGTTTCAGAAATCCTAGTAAAGAAATATTTTCGGAATCGGACGAAATCAAGACCGAAGGGCTTATAATTCCCGGAAGCTTCCGGAGCACCGGAGAAGAGTCAGAGGGGTGCCAGGGGGGCCCCACCCCACAGGGCGGCGCGGCCCAAGGGGGGGCGCGCCCCCCTATGGTGGCACCACCCCGTGGCCCCTCCGACTCCGATTCTCGGCCTATAAGATCGTCTCTGACCTAAAAACATCGAGAGAAAAGACGGGAGGAGAGAAAACCATCCAGAGCCGCCGCCATCGTGAAAGTCCAATTCGGGGACAGAACTCTCGTTCCGGCACCCTGCGGGACGGGGAATTGCCCCCGGAGCCATCTCCACCGCCGTCTCCACCGCCATCTTCACCGCCATCGCTGCCTCCATGATGAGGAGGGAGTAATTCACCCCCGGGGCTGAGGGCTCTACCGTAGCTATGTGGTTAATCTCTCTCTCTCTGTACTCCAATACAATGATCTCGTGAATTGCTTTGCATGATTGAGATCCATATGATGAGCTTTGTATCGCTACTAGTTTATGTGCTACTCATGTGATGTTATTAAAGTAGTCTATTCCTCCTACTTGGTGTAAAGGTGACTAGTGTGTGCACCGTGTGGTTCTTGTCGTAGGCTATGATCATGATCTCTTGTAGATTGTGGAGTTAATTATCATTATGATAGTATTGATGTGATCTATTCCTCCTTCATAGTGTAATGTGGACAGTGTGTGCACTATGTTAGTTCTTGGTTTATCTTGCAATGATCTATTATGCTCTCAAGGTTATTTAAATATGAACATTGAATTGTGGAGCTTGTTAACTCCGGCATTGAGGGTTCGTGTAATCCTACGCAATGTGTTCATCATCCAACAAAAGAGTGTATGTAGCACATAAGAGAAAGAGTTATTTATTATGCGATCAATGTTGAGAGTGTCCACTAGTGAAAGTATGATCCCTAGGCCTTGTTTCCAAACATCGAATCTCCGTTTATTTATCTGTTACTGTTGCATGTTTACTCGCTGCCATATTTTATTCAGATTGCTATTACCACTCATATACATCCATACTACTTGTATTTCACTATCTCTTCGCCGAACTAGTGCACCTATACATCTGACAAGTGTATTAGGTGTGTTGGGGACACAAGAGACTTCTTGTATCGTGATTGCAGGGTTGCTTGAGAGGGATATCTTTCATTAATGTTATGGGATAATTCATTTTTGGAGTAGTTACTTCAGGAAACTTTCATGTTCTTCTTCAACATCTTGCTTCTTTGAATGGCATTCTTACAGGGTAAGAAACTCTTAACAGACATCTAAAATTTTTTTACTTGTGGGTCAGAGAGACCATGAAGTACTTTGTTATGTGTTCTTCACTAGCTTGACTGCATGTTTGAACATGCTGATTCACATGAATAGGGTTTCATTGCGGCGATGTCGTCATCGACGACGCGTCACCTGGTTTTCAACCGTTGCCGGAACGAAACCGAACGTTCATGAACGCCGTCGACTGGTTCATTCATTTTTAACTGTTGCCTATGATCGTGCATGAATAGCCGCTTGCGATATGGCTGCTGTACCTTCAGCCGTGTATCAACGCTGGACGGCGCAGTCGTTGACGCCTGCTGATTGGATACCCACGCAGGGCGTGTTGCCGGATCAGCGCGGTTGTGGGGCTGAACCCGGTGGCTAACTGGTTTGATCTTGATATGGCAACATTGTTGCACCAGCGCGTCACCGCGATTCCTCGCGGGCGACGGCGCGATTCTGTTTGTGCTGTCGACTCCTGACTGATAAAGCTGACGCCGTATCTGGATCCTTCTTCGCGTTCAGCCCAAGGTGCTGCGGTGGAGATGGTGCAACCAGTATTCTCCTGATGGCTTGTGATGCACCATTCGGCGGAATATCTGATGAAGGCGACTTCTGATAACGATGGTGATGATGAAGGCAGGTGTTCTTGGCGCGCATGGTCGTTGGCGCATCAGCCTGCGTTACTACCGTCACCGGTCGTTTACCACCCATCACCGCGTCAAGCACCGTTCGGAAGACGTCTTTGTTCCATGGAACAACGGGTGAAAGCACGGATCTGCGACGTGTTACGATGACGGTTAATCATGGCGGCTCTGCGACGCGTTTGGCGGTTCACACACCGTTCTTTGCGACCGGACTTCGCTGGCTGTTACGCTGCCGGACGCTGCTGCGCGGGCTGGATGGTTGCCGCCTGTAATGCGCTGCTCGCGGAGTTTCTGCCACGGCGACAACAACTGCGCGGAAGCCGGCGCGCCGATCGGAAGTCTTCCGCTACGCGCGCGACATTCGATCTGCTGATGATGCTGGCGGCGGACGAGCGTTCATTTCAGGCGCCGTATTGCTGGTTTGCGTGGGTCTTCAACGCATGGATTTTCATACCATCATTTTGTCAGCTGGTACGGCGACGTTACCGTTTGCCGCGGGTGGTTCTGTTAATCATGACATTACGGCAATGACGACTGTTCTTCGCAAGGTTTGTTGATTCACGATTGATGATCTGGTCTTACCGTTTCTTCGGTGACACCGCGCGCGAAGAGCTGGCAGGCGCGCGACAACTCGACAAGTTAACTGCGGAGGTGCTCGAAGCCGCCAGTCAAACAATCGCACCCAACAAACTCACCGGGCGAAGTTGTTGTGAAGGTCTTTGCGGTCCCGGCGTTGGCGCGTTCGACCAGCGGTTTCTCTGCAAAACCGCATTTCAATGCGGCTGGCACGATCTTGCTGATGTTATATCCGGCGGTCGGGCCATTGGTATATCGCGTGTTTGTTCACGGTAGCCGAAGGTCACGGCGATATGACATCTTTCGTGATCACTGATGGCGCAACGATTGCGGATTCTCTACCTCAATCTGGGCGGGCACTGTCGGACGGGCGCTGTCCGTTGACGATTTCTCCCGACTTGCTTCTGAAGGGTTGAAACCAGCGGTGGGTGTCGTTCTGATCGACCTGTCGTAAATTACATTCACGACGCTGTGATGCTGGCGGTATCTCCTCACTCGCTCATCGTACTTTGGTGGGATAGTGCTTTGGTTTGGCAATCTTCAAGTGATGTTCAGCTGCGCTATTTCACGCGGCGCCGTACCAGTGCGCCCTCCTGGTTTCCGCGTGTTTACCCGACACGTTGTTTCGATAAGATTGGATGTGCTGATCATCCCAACGCCATTCACCTCTTTTGCCATTATGCCGGACTGGAGGTTGAAACCTTCAGCGGAAACATGCATTCTTTGATAATGCGGATCTTGACAAATATATTGCTGACTATTCAGCTGTTGAGCTGCTGCGATAACTTGTCGACATCCCGTGCGTTCTGACATTCTGACTGTTTTGCAGCTCTCGATGGCGATCTTTAACGATCTCAGTGGCTCAGCGGCATGAACATATCGGTCTTGCCGGGCCTCGACGCCAAGGATCGGAGGCGCTCTCGCGATTAAGTTTTCTTGGCGATCTGATCTGGTTAACGAACTGGTGATTCACCGATCCACCGGCGCTGAAGCTAGCGATAACCATGGTGGCATTACTCAAACATTGATTGGATTCAGTAAACCATTGGTTATTGGCGCGCGCCGAAATTTACTGGCGTTAAACCCAGAATAACGGGCTGCCATTGATGTTATAACGATGGAGAAGCTACCATTTGAAATCGCGCCGGAGGTGTTGCTGATGGCCCAACGGTGTCTGCGATCGCGATGCCGACATCCGGCGTTGACTTACGACGCACAGATTCGCAGCCCTGGCGACCACCGGCAATACCATCGCTCGCGCTGGCGACGCTCGATGCATCATTCCTGGCTGGCAACGACGTTGCCATCGACAATTATGCTGCTGATCGTTTTGCGACGGGCGGAAAGTGCGGCACAGCGAAGGCGTTGATCGAAGCTGATTACGGTGTGCTGCGCGATTTCAAGTTGATCGCGAACATGAAGATGCCGTTGGCGACAGCCAGTTGCAGTTGGTGGGATGGTGATGATTGGCAGCGGTAGTCGGGCTGCCGTCAGCGCTGGCGTTTCTGCGGGCGCGATATTGACAACCAGCTAACACCTGCGGTGGCGCATGCCGATGATGCAAATAATGGCGGTTCTGGCGTGCTGGTTTAACTGACCGGTTAAAGGCGATCAGTGAGATTGAAGGTTGATCGATCAGTTCAGCTCAGTTGATATCAGCTTCAGTAAACGGAGGTAAGAAGAAAGATATAAGGAAGCTGCAATCTGGATATATAACTAGATGATGCTAATGATTTTAAACTTCATGGTTGCAAAGTGTTTCTTTCTTAACTATCTTAATGTGTGGAAGCGCCTCACCATGGGAAGGCGCTGAGGCGCAAAGCCTAATATTTGCTGACTGGTGACTACCCACAAACAGCAATGTGGTGTGCGGATATCTTCAATCGGAAGTCAGAAAGATACCTAAAGACCTGCGGTGTCGCTCTCAATGATGCCTGGTTTATTAGCAACATTAAATCTGTATTTATGACGGAAGGTGTTTGACGATCACCTCGCGACTGTGTATTTCGTTGACGATATGTTCTTGTCGATTGAAGCACCTCTTCAGAGTCAAACAACCTCAACAATGATGCTATGTTGTGCGTTCTTTGCGAGCATTAATGATGGTAATAAAAGCTGCTCCGTTTAACCTTTAATCACGAGAGTCATCCCAATGGCGGAAGCAAGAGCCGGCGTGCTACTATGGACATTTGTGATTTCGGAAGCTCAAACGCTACTTCCCATGGGCTCGTGCGGCGAACCCGGACGGAATTTCGGTCGGAGCTGTATTCGGTGTGCGCGTAATCCATGGAGATTGGAGATATCGGCGCTGCGGAAATCATCGATCTTCTGTCATGTTTGATAACGCCAGAGTGGTGTTAACGATGATTCTTATGACGCGATTACTGGCGATAATGATGATTTAACCTTCTTCATTATTTAACATGTTGGCTGGATGCGAGCCATATCAGTCAGTCATCATTGTGTTTTATGTGTGTGTTGGGATCGATGAACATTGATTACCATGTCAGGTTAAGATATCAATATCATATGTTGTCATTCTTTGGCCTTCTTCGTTGTGATGGAGACTGCGACAAATTGTTGTAACATTCTAAAGAGGCTGTTTATAACAATTGATGATTCTTACCATTCGATGGAGTGATGGCGAAAGTTAGACATTAGATGTGATATTTATCAAGTTAATATCAATAACATCTTGTGATGTTACATGATGATTACGATGTACCACCACCAACCACGGGCCACATTGTACAGCTTCATCTTTTTGGAAGAGATTGAATGATACAAGATGGTTTTAACACTGATTATCTTATATGCGATCTATTATACTTTTATAACATTATATAATTAAGTCTATAATGTCATGCGTTGTTATAATGTGACATTATTCAACCTTTACTTATTTATCATTATTATTATTTAATTTACTGGCGTATCAGTTTACTACGGAAATTTCTTTAGTGAAGCATGATTGCGATCATTTTAACGTCGATATCAGTCACGACAACAATCTTTATGCGTTACCATATTGGCATCATCATCCACATTCTCAGTTAATCTTTAACTGTTTCTTTAAAGTGGATAATAATATCTGCGTTGATGGTGAAGTAATTGATTAATATATTATGCAGGTTCAATCGACGGGATCGCATTCGCGCACTATATCAGTCACCACAGCATTACACTTCCGCTGACTACCGTTGATCTTGCTGATTTAACAAGGGAACACAACGCGACAGCTTTGTCGTATATCTTGAGTTCTAACGGGCGTGTTATCTTTATGCACATCGTTGATTTTGTTAACGAAAAGTCTTCACTGAGATCTTTCTGCATCAATCTCTTATTTGTTTTTATAATAACGACGCATTGTGCGCATTTTCTGTCAAAACACAAATGGTATGGTTTTATATTCTTGTCGTACGTTCATCTACAAACACCACAACGTTCGATACATTTGCTGTTATTGACGACTTTCATCGGCATGGCTGCGACAAACCCATCAAAGACATCACGGTGGGCGGGGTCTGCAGTTGGAAGAGATGTCAACGGATTTTCACCATCTGCTATTAATGGTTGAAAGTTGAAGGCGATTTTGCTGAACTGATTTGCAGCTATATACAGGTAACTGACCTTAACAAGCATTAACGGAGCTTTGATTTGATAATCAATCCCAATTCATTGGCGGCATGCGTGGCGATATGGAGGAAGGAAAAGAAGATATATCTTAAGCCCTTCTTAAGGGCTGGTGGTGTAGCAAGGAATTTGGGCGTTGATAATATGAAGTTCTTTGACTTCTTATATATATTTTATAATTTGCTCGGAAAATGAAAGAGTGGTTAATTACCACTGACGAGTTCGATGCTGAAGAGGAATTAAGACGTCGTTACCCGTTTGACTATGAGACTGTGGAAGCTTGAAGTAATATGGTTGACTGTTGCAGAAGGCTGGAATGAAACGATCAACAAGAACAATGAAGACCTGTTTGTAGATGGACTGGTATGATGATGAAACCTCGACCTGTTGCGGTTATTTCATCTTGATAATTACTGATTCACGCTTCAACTGGCGAAAGTGATTAACGCGCTATGAACAATATTGGCAACTGCTTTGACGCTCTTGGTCGCTGGAGTTATCGCGTATTTCCTCATATATGCCGTTGATGGCAGCAATGGACGTGCGATGGCAGATCGTGCTGGTTTGGGATTCACTGAAATGATTTGTACCGAAATGAAGGCATTACCGCTGGCGAAGATTTGGAAAATTACACTGGAGCAAGTAAGTGATTCTACAGTTGTCGCAACCATTCAAACTGGGCGACTTTTCATCATTGTTGGTACCTGGAAAAGATTAATCATTCTGGTTGATTTGACTGATTATACCATTTGCTGTACCATGTTTGATTAAGTTTGTTCATTAACCGGTTTGCTTTGACACGATAATCGATTGTTAGATGGATACAACATCACCTCTGAACATAACGGATTTTTCGATAACCACTGTTCTCATTTGATTTGGCGCGATTTGATTCGGAATTTTAAAGGTCAGAGGAGGTGAACCCAATGATCGAAAGATGAAAATCTCGCGGAGTGTATGGTTCATCTGCTGCGTCTTTCAAGACTGAAAGCAGTAAGCGGGGATTTAAAACATCCCTTTGTGTCGACTTAACTGGATATCTAAACATTATGTTTTATTCAGTCTGTCATCTGCTGTTTTACTGACATTCATTTATGCGTTATTTGGATAAAATCGAGGTCCGTGTGACTGGAAGACATTATTAAATATTATGTAACATCTCTTATAAAACTATGTAAAATATTCATGGAGTTGAAGCTGACCGTTAATATTATGGTGAGCAGTGTTGTGACGATAACAATGTATTACAGATATTTGTTATAAAGCGATTGTTTAACATCACTGTGGATATCCTCTGTTGCGCTCTTGCGTCGTGCATACTTCATTCAATGAAAATTTACATGAGGTTATTAAGAGCTGATTTTGTGATGATCTGGAATCCATTAACATGGTTGGTGTTTGATGTGGTGATATAAGTCTTAATATTTTGCATTTATGTTACTCGCAGCGTTTTATTTATGCAGTTTTATATGAGTTTATTTCATAATGTGCAACAACATACATTAAGATTCTATAACGGTATCTGATGCGGTGTTTGCAACAACGTTTCATAATATTCACCGCTGCCTGCTACCTGTGGTACCATGATTCCGGCGTTTAACGGTTGCCACGTTTCAGGATTAATAACATCTTTGCGAAACACTAATCGTGGCGGAAGAAGTATTCGTTCAAACCAGGTGCAGAATATGCGGCATGCTATCTTGTTTAATGAGTCATTTGTCAGTGATAATACTTTGTGCGGAAGCTCATATTATTCTGCCTTTGTTGTTAATCAACAACGGTTTAACATCATTATCTTCGAAGGCAAAGTGATATAACAGTCAGCGTTTATTCATGTGTTGAAAAGTTTTGTCGATATCATTTAAACATGAAATATGGTGAAGAAGATTTGATTTGACGATCATCATGATCTCGAAGTAATATCTTGATGAAACAACATGCATTAAAGAAGATTAATATCATTATAACTCTTTATAAGATTGGGTATCTGATTGAGGCAATCTTGAAAGTCAAATCGAAGCTCTCAGTTTATGAAGGCGTCAATTATCATTTTGCTGGTTAACTTGTGCAACTATTATGACGATATCATTACAATCGATTAATTGTGGACAAGATGATTTCACAATAACATTACCGGCGGAACTTGCAACTGAATTATCTTATATATTGCACTGTTATTATGATTGAAAGTTATATTACGATTTTCACAATGTGAAAGCTCTTGCTTTGAAGTAACCAAATCAGCGCTATCTGAAGGATATCTTATGTTGTTGCGTGGATTCATATATTAACACCTTATGCGACTGTTGCTACAATATTGCATTGATTATTAACACCTCTATTCGCAACCCAATGTTCGCTTGTGATGACATTATCATGAGATTTATTATTGACTGGTTGAAGCTGTTAACGGAAGCACTGCTCTTACGATACTTCAAACTCTTATAAATTCATATTGCTTTATGATATTGCGTCATCTGCGGCATGCGATGAAATTCTTATTGTTCAATGCGATATTGTTCGTTTAGCAACGTACGCACAACAATGTTAATTTGCGTTTACCGGATTCTTCTTAACGAAGATCGAGGTGCTGATTCTTTGTTTAACAACACCGTTGAAATCCTGTGAAATATTCTGAAGGATGAATGAAATGAATTGGAATTAACATGTTTATCGAAACAACGACAGCATGAAGGCAGTTACGGTGTCATCTTCAAAGCGTGCAAGAGGGCAACATGCTGTGTTGTCGTTTCTCATCATTGCCTGGCTGCTCGCCGCAAGCTCATTCGGCGCAGCCGCGGGCGAAGAGCTGCGTCTCGGCTTTCGATCGCCGCGGTCATCGATTCTTGCGGAGATCTCGGCGACATGCCGGAAAGTTCATCTGGAGAATCTTGCGCCAGCTGATCGAAGATGTTTGGTGAAGCTGATTACACATTGGTTTCGCTCAGGTGTGCACCATGTGGGCATCGACCAGTTATATCCTGGTGACGTTAACTGACTGATCTTGCAGCGAGCTGCAACGCGGTCGGATCATCCTCAGCGTATCCTGGTATGGCGCGGGTCTGATGGTGAAGATATGCCGATGATATCAAAGATTTCAGCATGTAACGTTGTTTGACTGTGATGTTTGCCTTCATTCATGGTGAAAACTCTCCGTTCAGGATGATATAGCAGCAAGAAGATGACATGCTGATAATGGTTAACGCAATATTTTTGAGCGGTGACGAAAATTTAAAGCAACATTCAACAGCACTAAGGGTGAAAAAGTATTCTGATGCCATATCAAGAAGTTTCGATTATAGTGACTGCATTACTGCAGCCCTGGTGCGCCGTTCTTTTCAGCATCTGGAAGAATTGATGATGCTGCGAAGCCGACACCGTTGTAAATGGTTTGTGATGGGAAGTCTGCGCGCTATTAACGCCACGGTCAAATCTTCACGCCTGCGCTCAACGGCGGCTGCGGCGTGCGTTTGGCCAGTATTCTCTCTGCTGCCGATTGCGACATTTGTTCAACGTGTTATCTTTATGGAAGATTTCTGGTGATTTGGCGGTGGTCGCTGCAATATGAACAATGTGGCGCATTGCACTAACGGCGCTTCTGGAAATGAAATAATATTACAATCGCGCGGTTTAATCTTATTTGACTGCGATATTGCGTTGAGATGGTATTCCAGCAGTTTGATTCTGAATAATCCATAATATACGATTTATTTGTTAAATGCGAAGGATTTGCGTTAACGGCAGGATCATCCGCAGCGCGCTTTCAATCTGTAAAAGCTATCAGCGCCATGGCAGCGAAATATGCCAGTTAATGTTTCAGATCTTTGGAAAGCTTTCTTCTTTTACATCGCGCGTCGACACTCTCTACGGGAGTTGCCCAACGATGATGAAATATAGCAATCGGCACCTATTTCCGGCGGCAGTAAAGTGTTGATGATCGATTCATTTGAGAGATCTCACTTTCGAAATCTCTTGCACAGTTTTCAGTAACAACATTTGTTCTCTTTACATTGCATATCATTTAAGCGATTCGATGAAAGCAACCTGTTTCACTCGCGTTTATCATTACAGCAAAAATGATGCGACTGCTATCAGTGCAGTTTTGTTTCTCTTATCAAAATAACGCCCGTGAAACGCAGTGACGACCGCGACAGCTGACTCTGATGATTTATAACGCCATCATGTGGTGATATTACGGCGGATATAAATTCAGTACTTCTTTGCAGATCGTGTTTAACGATGATTTTGCGTTATTCTGACGTGATCTTGGCGCTGCATCTCAATGAACGACGAAGTGAAATGCAAAGCGACTATGAAGTGAATAATGATATTATTAAATTGGAGATGACTTTCATTCTCGTTAGAAGAAGCGCCAAATCGAACGTATCTGCTGGGTGGCATTGCGATTATGGTTATTATTTGCAAGGACGCGACCACGGTGAACAATATCTTGCCACTATGCGATACTATCTTGGGAGCGAAGACGCAACGGTGCTAATCAATTGGATAATGATGGTAGCGCTCAAAGTTATAAGAAAAACTCAATCTTGGTTAAAGTGCCTTCGAAACCTGCATGGTTTACAACCGCTGGTGGAATATCAAACCTTTGTCGGAACTGATTACCTTAACGGAATATTGGATTCGACATTTTCCCAAAATTTTGCCTTCCATCATTCATGGTGAAGCAACAAAGCCATTGTTGCGATGATTGGTCTTTTCTGATGTTTTACGGAAAAACAACAAGGTGAAGTGGAATTCTGTTGGAGATCATATGATGATGAGTTTGATACCATTCAGCAACCGTGTTACAGGTGTTGGATGACGTTGATCTCACTACAACTCGTGTTCAGTTGACTTTGGTGACACTAAGAAGTTTATGACCTGTTCAATGCAATGACGACGTTCTTTGGCAGCTGGCATCCGGTTTTGTTGATGACTCAGCGTGGCGACACATATCTTACAATAATCGTTGGCGATTGGCAACTGAATGTGGAATTGACGGCGTGTTTGGATGCCACCTGGCGAGCTTGCCGCAAGAGTTCGTGCCTGGAATGCTGCAACTGATCTTGGAAAATCGTGGAATTGATGTTTAACTTCAACGGTGCGATGATGCGCTGATGGTGATCAGCGAAATGGAGTCCCGCTGTTGAGATGAAAGTTAGGTATTTTTGTGCAGAATTCAATGCCCGGTTGAATTGGTAAGAACTATGATCAATGACTGAAGACGCGTGATGGAGATGAAAAATGAAAAACCTAATGAAGAAAAATTGTTAATTCCGGTTATTACCACCCTTTGGCATTAACACAAACGATTGCTGTTGCAGCGCCTCTTAACATAATCAGCTCCAATGAATGATTGATATTGACGACATTACTTCAACAGCGTAAAATTCTTTGAAGTTTACTGTGATGACTGCATTTTCAACGGATGATGATGCAGTGCTGGTTGTGATGGTTTCTGGTTGCGATGATTTACCGCGCGTCTGGAGTGCTGGTTGCGCTACAAACACCAGTCACTGACTGCTGGCGCGTATGGCGAAATATGAAGCACGATACTGAGAGCTATTAACTGTAAAGCCCGGAGGCGTTTGACAAC
>NC_061513.1:28258119-28279208 GCF_022539505.1 Lolium rigidum | reverse complement strand
CACAATATGCTTTGACGCACCGCTAGGTGACCCTCCTGCGTAAACCGAAACCGATGAAGTAAAAGCTGTTTACGAGACTCGGAAAACTCGGTACTCTCAAGTTCAGTGGTGCCATCCCGTGCAGTCCGGAATCCGATCTTCAAAAACGTTTTGAGCACCACGATCCTCATGAGTTGATGAATGAGCTGAAAGCTATTTTTGAGACTCATGCGGCCGTGGAATGCTATGAAGCATCGAAACATTTCTTCAGCTCGTATGATGGAAGAAGGCAGCTCCATTAGTGAGCACATGCTCGCCATGACCGGGCATGCGAAGAAACTCGTGACTTGGGAATAGTGATTCCTAACAGACCGGGGATTAATCGTGTCCTTCAATCACCGCCACCAAGTTATAAGAACTTTGTGATGAACTACAATATGCGTAACATGAACAAGGAGTTACCTCGAACTCTTTGGCATGCTAAAAGCTGCTGAGATTGAGATCAAGAAAGAGCACCAAGTGTTGATGGTCAACAAGACCACCAGCTTCAAGAAACAGGGCAAGTCTAAGGGAAAATTCAAGAAGGGTGGCAAGAAAGCTGCCACGCCTCCTATGAAACCTAAGAACGGCCCTAAGCCCGATGCTCGAGTGCTATTACCGCAAGGAGAAGGGAACCGGAAGCGTAATTGCTCCAAGTATTTGGCAGATCCGAAGAGCGGCCTTGTCAAGAAGAAGAAAGAAGGTATATCTCGATATACATGTTATAGATGTTTATCTCACTAGTTCTCGTTCTAGTACCTGGGTATTTGATACCGGTTCGGTTGCTCATATTTGTAACTCGAAACAGAACTAAAGAATAAACGACAACCGCTGAAAGATGAAGTGACGATGCGCGTTGGAAACGGATCCAAGGTCAATGTGATCGCAATCGGCACACTTCCTCTACATCTACCTTCGGGATTAGTTTTAAGCCTAAATAATTGTTATTATGTACCTGCGTTGAGCATGAACATTATATCCGGATCTTGTTTAATGCAAGACGGTTATTCATTCAAGTCTGAGAATAATGGTTGTTCTATTTTTATGAATAATATCTTTTATGGTCGAGCACCACAAAAGAATGGCTTATTTCTATTAGATCTCGATAGTAGTGATACGCATATACATAACATTGATGCTAAGCGAATTAAATTGAATGATAATTCTACTTATATGTGGCACTGTCGTCTTGGTCATATTGGAGTGAAACGCATGAAGAAACTCCATACCGATGGATTACTTGAATCACTTGACTTTGAGTCACTTGATAGATGCGAAGCATGTCTAATGGGAAAAATGACTAAGACTCCATTTTCTCGGTATGATGGAGCGAGCTACCGACTTATTGGAAATCATACATACCGATGTGTGCGGACCAATGAGTGTAGCATCGCGCGGTGGTTATCGTTATGTTCTAACCTTCACGGATGATCCGAGTAGATATGGGTATATCTATTTCATGAAACATAAATCCGAAACTTTTGAGAAGTTTAAGGAATTCCAAAGTGAAGTAGAAAATCAACGTAACAAGAAGATTAAATTTCTACGATCCGATCGCGGAGGTGAATATCTGAGTTATGAGTTTGGCATGCATTTAAAGAAATGCGGAATACTTTCACAATTGACACCGCCGGAACACCACAACGAAACGGTGTGTCCGAACGTCGTAATCGAACTCTCTTAGATATGGTTCGTTCTATGATGTCTCTTACTGATTTGCCGTTATCATTTTGGAGTTATGCATTAGAGACAGCCGCATTCACTTTAAATAGAGCACCATCAAAATACGTAGAAACGACACCGTATGAATTATGGTTTAATAAGAAACCTAAGCTGTCGTTCCTTAAAATTTGGGGTTGCGAAGCCTATGTAAAAAGTTACAACCGGACAAGCTAGAACCCAAAGCGGAGAAATGCGTCTTCATAGGATACCCTAAGGAAACTATAGGGTACACTTTCTATCACAGATCCGAAGGCAAAATCTTTGTTGCTAAGAACGGAACCTTTCTTGAGAAAGAATTTCTCACTAAAGAAGTGACTCGGAAGAAAAGTAGAACTCGATGAGATTAATGAATCTATACTCGTTGATCAGAGTAGCGCAGTACCGGAAGATGTACCTGTACCGCCTACACCGGCAACAGAGGAAGCTAATGATAATGATCATGAAACTTCGAACGAGGAAACTACTGAACCTCGCAGATCGACAAGGGAACGTGCCACTCCCGATTGGTATGATCCTTGTCTAAATGTCATGATTGTGGATAACAATGATGAGGACCCCGCGACGTATGAAGAAGCGATGATGAGCCCGGATTCCAACAAATGGCAAGAAGCCATGAAATCCGAAATGGGATCCATGTATGATAACAAAGTATGGACTTTGGTAGACTTACCCGATAACCGAAAGGTCAGTCGAGAATAAATGGATCTTCAAGAGAAAAACAGATGCTAATGGTAATATTACTCGTCTATAAAGCTCGACTTGTCGCAAAGGGTTTCCGACAAATTCAAGGAGTTGACTACGATGAGACTTTCTCACCCGTAGCGAAGCTAAAATCTCGTGAGGATTTTGTTAGCAATAGCTGCATTTTTCGATTATGAGATTTGGCGTATGGATGTCAAAACGGCGTTCCTTAATGGAGACATTGAGGAAGAGTTGTATATGGTACAACCCAAAGGTTTTGTTGATCCTAAAAATGCTCGACAAAGTATGCAAACTTCAGCGTTCAATCTATGGACCGAAGCAAGCATCGAGAAGTTGGAACCGACGCTTTGATAAGGTGATCAAAGACTTCGGGTTTATACAAGTGTCATGGAGAGGCCTCGTATTTACAAGAAAGTGAGTGGAGCTCCGTAGCATTCCTGATATTATATGTAGATGACATATTATTGATCGGGAATGATATAGAACTATTAAGCAAAGGTAAAAGGTTATTTGAATAACAGCTTTTCAATGAAAGACCTTGGTGAAGCATCGTATATATTAGGCATCAAGATTTATAGAGATAGATCAAGACGCCTAATAGGGCTATCACAGAGTACATACTCGGACAAGATTCTAAAGAAGTTTAGAATGGACGAAAGTAAGAAAGGATTTTTACCTATGTTACTGTGCAAGGTCTTGAGTAAGACTCAAGGACCGGCTACGGCAGTAAGAAAGAGAAAGGATGAATCAGATCCCCTATGCTTCGGCAAGTAGGCTCTATTATGTATGCCATGCTATGTACAAGACCGGATATAGCGCATGCCGTTAGTTTGACTAGCAGATATCAAAGTGATCCAGGAATGGAACACTCGGACAGCGGTCAAGAATATCCCGAAGTACTTGAAAAGAACTAAGGATATGTTTCTTTGTTATGGAGGTGACCAAGAGCTCGTTGTAACAAGTTACACCGATGCAAGTTGGAACACCGATCCCGATGACTCTAAGTCACAATCTGGGTACGTGTTTATATTGAATGGTGCTGCGAAGAAGCCGGGCAAGCTCGAAGCAAGGCACGGTGGCGAAGTCTTCAACAGTAATCAGAGTACATAGCGGCTTCGGAGGCTTCATCGAAGCGGTATGGATGAAGAGGTTCATTGTAGAGCTCGGTGTGGTTCCTAGTGCATTGGACCCATTAATCATTTACTCGTGATAACATGGGTGCCATCGCCAATGCACAAGAGCCAAGGTCACACAAGAGGCTGAAGCATATCAAGCTGCGTTACCACTCGATTCGCGAGTACATCGAAGATGGAGAAGTAAAGATTTGCAAAGTACACACCGATCCGAATGTAGCAGATCCGTTGACTAAAGCTCTCCCTAGGGCAAAGCATGACCAACACCGAATGCCATGGGTGTTAGGTATATTACAATGTAATCTAGATTATTGACTCTAGTGCAAGTGGGAGATCGAAGGAGATATGCCCTAGAGGCAATAATAAAGTGGTTATTATTTATATCTTTATGTTTATGATAAATGTTTATATATCATGCTAGAATTGTATTAACCGAAACATTAGTACATGTGTGATATGTAGACAAAACAAAAAGTCCCTAGTATGCCTCTTAAACTAGCTTGTTGATTAATGGATGATTAGTTTCATAATCATGAACATTGGATGTTATTAATAACAAGGTTATATCATTGTGTGAATGATATAATGGACACACCCAATTAAGCGTAGCATAAGATCTCGTCATTAAGTTATTTGCTATAAGCTTTCGATACATAGTTACCTAGTCCTTATGACCATGAGATCATGTAAATCACTTATACCGGAAAGGTACTTTGATTACACCAAACACCACTGCGTAAATGGGTGGCTATAAAGGTGGGATTAAGTATCCGGAAAGTATGAGTTGAGGCATATGGATCAACAAGTGGGATTTGTCCATCACGATGACTGATAGATATACTCGGGCCCTCTCGGTGGAATGTCGTCTAATGTCTTGCAAGCATATGAATGAGTTCATAAGAGACTACATACCACGGTACTGAGTAAAGAGTACTTGTCAGAGACGAGGTTGAACAAGGTATAGAGTGATACCGAAGATCAAACCTCGGACAAGTAAAATATCGCGAGACAAAGGGAATTGGTAATATATGTGAATGGTTCATTCGATCACTAAAGTCATCGTTGAATATGTGGGAGCCATTATGGATCTCCAGATCCCGCTATTGGTTATTGGTCGGAGTGAGTACTCAACCATGTCCACATAGTTCTCGAACCGTAGGGTGACACACTTAAAGTTGGATGTTGAAATGGTAGCACTTGAATATGGAATGGAGTTCGAATATTTGTTCGGAGTCCCGGAAAAGATCCCGGACATCACGAGGAGTACCGGAATGGTCCGGAGAATAAGATTCATATATAGGATGTCATTTTATGTGAATAAAAATGTCGCGGAAGGTTCTATGGAAGGTTCTAGAAGGTTCTAGAAAAGTCCGGAAGAAACCACCAAGGAAGGTGGAGTCCACATGGGACTCCACCTCCATGGCCGGCCAACCCTAGTGGGGGAGGAGTCCCAAGTGGACTCCCCCTTAGGGGGCCGGCCAACCCCCACATGGGAGGTGGAAATCCCACCCTTTGGGTGGGAGTCCTAGTTGGGCTAGGTTTCCCCTCTTATGGAAGGTTTTGGTTTCGGGTCTTATTCGAAGACTTGGACACCAACACTTGGGATCCACCTATATAATGAGGGGCCAAGGGAGGGGGCCGACCAACCCAAGACCACAAGCTGGCCGCCCCCATAGAGTGGCCGGCCACCCCTCCCAAACCCTAGCCAAGCTCCTCTCCTCCATATTGCCCGCATAGCTTAGCGAAGCTCCGCCGGACTTCTTCACCGCCACCGACACCACGCCGTCGTGCTGTCGGATTCAAGAGGAGCTACTACTTCCGCTGCCCGCTGGAACGGGGAGGTGGACGTCGTCTTCATCAACAACCGAACGTGTGACCGAGTACGGAGGTACTGCCCGTTCGTGGCGCCGGAACCGATCGTGATCAAGATCTTCTACGCGCTTTTGCAAGCGGCAAGTGAACGTCTACCGCAGCAACAAGAGCCTCATCTTGTAGGCTTTGGAATCTCTTCAAGGGTGAGACTCGATACCCCCTCGTTGCTACCGTCTTCTAGATTGCATCTTGGCTTGGATTGCGTGTTCGCGGTAGGAAATTTTTTTGTTTTCTATGCAACGTTATCCTACAGATGCCCGGGGTGATATTGAGCTTATCTATGTTCCTACCAAAGATCAACTTGCCGATATATTCACGAAGCCTCTAGATGAAGCAAGGTTCTCTTATTTGAGGAATGAGCTAAATATCATTGATTCAAGGAGTATAGCTTGACCATCTTGCAAACACACCTTCGTCTCAAAACTTTATTTGGTTTAGATGTGGGCATGGAAATAGGGGGAGTGCGGTTTAAATTATTGAGCTATCCCTCCCCCCATAATGCCAACATTAAGAAATCATTCTCTTAATATCATGTGTTGATATGTGAGCTTCAATGATGAGTAGTGACTTGGACCCAAGATATATCTTCGCGGTGCCATGCCACAACACTCATACATGGTGGCCTAGGCCACCACACTCTTCTTTGTGAAGAGTTGGAGTTATTTGGATCTTATCGCCTTTTATTTGACAACTCCATGTTCTTATGGGAAATCACTCAAGTTTGGCCTTATTTGCTCATATCTTGCAAACTTGAGTGATCATGTACCATTAACAGTTTGAACCCTCTAAACCTAAGCCTACACTCTCCTATAAGCCACTTCCATCTTGCTCATTTGTCATGTTTGGTAAAAACTTGGAGTTTGAGGTTTCTCGGTCGGATGATCTAGGTTGCCCCATCTTATTGGTAAATATGCATCTCATATGTGACGTGATAGTTTATTGCACCACATATGGGTTCGCAAATATCCAACTAAAGATAGGCAGGATTTACGGTATTCTGGAATCTTCCAGAACACCGGATAATCCGCCCCCCTGGTGCCCCGGATTATCCGGCCGGGCCGGATTATCCGCCCTCACTTTGGGCCGGATTATCCGGCCTGGGCGTTTTGCGGGAGGACTAAGGGAGGCCGCGGGGTGAACGGTTGGCACTCCAATCAGTTCCCCCACACGCCCCCCTTCTTCCTCCTTGATACGTCTCCGACGTATCGATAATTTCTTATGTTCTATGCCATATTATTGATGATACCTACATGTTTTATGCACACTTTATGTCATATTTGTGCATTTTCTGGAACTAACCTATTAACAAGATGCCGAAGTGCCGCTTCGTTTTCTCGCTGTTTTTGGTTTCAGTAAATCCTAGTAACGAAATATTCTCGGAATTGGACGAAATCAAAGCCCAGGGGCCTATTTTTCCATGAAGCTTCCGTAAGTCCGAAGACGAGACGAAGAGGGGCCACGGGGTGGCCAAACCCTAGGGCGGCGCGGCCCCACCCCTCGGCCGCGCCGGCCCGTGGTGTGGGCCCCCCGTGCCGCCTCTTGACTTGCCCTTCCGCCAACTTAAAGCCTCCGTGACGAAACCCCCGCACCGAGAGCCACGATACGGAAAACCCACCGAGACGCCGTCGCCGCCGATCCCATCTCGGGGGATCCAGGAGATCGCCTCCGGCACCCCGCCGGAGAGGGGAATCATCTCCCGGAGGACTCTACACCGCCATGGTCGCCTCCGGTGTGATGAGTGAGTAGTCTACCCCTGGACTATGGGTCCATAGCAGTAGCTAGATGGTTGTCTTCTCCTCATTGTGCTTCATTGTTAGATCTTGTGAGCTGCCTAACATGATAAAGATCATCTATATGTAATTCTATATGTTGTGTTTGTCGGGATCCGATGGATAGAGAATACTATGTCATGTTAATTATCAAGTTATTATACATGTGTTGTTTATGATCTTGCATGCTCTCCGTTACTAGTAGAGGCTCTGGCCAAGTTTTTACTTTTAACTCCAAGAGGGAGTACTTATGCTCGATAGTGGGTTCATGCCTCGCATTGACACCGGGACAGTTGACGTAAAGTTCTAAGGTTGTGTTGTGCTGTTGCCACTAGGGATAAAACATTGGCGCTATGTTCGAGGATGTAGTTGTTGATTACATTACGCACCATACTTAATGCAATTGTCTCGTTGTTTAGCAACTTAATACCGGAGGGGGTTCGGATGATAACCTCGAAGGTGGACTTTTTAGGCATAGATGCAGCTTGGATGGCGGTCTATGTACTTTGTCGTAATGCCCAATTAAATCTCACTATACTTATCATGTCATGTATGTGCATTGTTATGCTCTCTCTATTTGTAAATTGCCCGACTGTAATTTGTTCACCCAACATGCTTTTATCTTATGGGAGAGACACCTCTAGTGAACTCGTGGACCCCGGTCCATTCTTTAATACCGAAATACAAATCTGCCGCAATACTTGTTCTTTACTCGTTTTCTTGCAAACAATCATCTTCCACACAATACGGTTAATCCTTTGTTACAACAAGCCGGTGAGATTGACAACCTCACTGTTTCGTTGGGGCAAAGTACTTTGGTTGTGTTGTGCAGGTTCCACGTTGGCGCCGGAATCTCCGGTGTTGCACCGCACTACATCCCGCCGCCATCAACCTTCAACGTGCTTCTTGGCTCCTCCTGGTTCGATAAACCTTGGTTTCTTTCTCGAGGGAAAACTTGCCGCCGTGCGCATCATACCTTCCTCTTGGGGTTGCCCAACGAACGTGTGAAATACACGCCATCAAGCATATTTTCTAGCGCCGTTGCCGGGGAGATCAAGACACGCTGCAAGGGGAGTCTCCACTTCTCAATCTCTTTACTTTGTTTTTGTCTTGCTTTATTTTATTTACTACTTTGTTTGCCGCATTATATCAAAACACAAAAAAATTAGTTGCTAGTTTTACTTTATTTACTGTCTTGTTTGCTATATCAAAAACACAAAAAAATTAGTTACTTGCATTTACTTTACTTACTTCATCATGTTTCCTTTTGATTTTACCGCAAAGAACATACCGGTAGGACAAGGGTCTATAATTGGGAGGAACAATATAGAAGAATTTTTCACCCATGTTAGTACCGTTGAAGATTTCGAAGATAGACACTTGGTAGACCTTGCTCCCACCTATGAAATTGCTGCTGCTGCTTTAGTTCGCCTGTTGGAAACTAAATTTGTTAATCTCAATCCTATAATCCAACACATGTTTCTTACACTTGGTGATATGGAAGAGGGGGAGAAGAAAGATTTTGTTTTAGAAACCCTTCTTAGAGAGTTTGGTGGTCTAGCAAGAGAAGCTAGAAAGGTCTTTGCTAAATTTAATATGCTTGGTTCTCATACTAATTTTGTTAGTCTCCTTGAAAAGATGGACATGGATAGAATAAGATACACTAATAATATTAATGATGGTGGGTAGATGAAAGCACCCATACCATGTAAACTCCTAGCTATGAATGATGCACTAGAACATAACTATGCTTGGCTTGTTCCTGAAAATTTGTTTGATGAGAGTAGCAAGCCCAAGACTAATGAAAAGGGAGACGCTGAAACTTATGTATCCAATATACTTTGCATGGTTGAGAAAACCCCAAACCCCGCTGTAGGTGCACCACCCTGCAATAACACTTGAGTTACACTTTCTGCGCCTAGCTGAAAGGCGTTAAAGAAAAGCGCTTATGGGAGACAACCCATGTTTTTACCTACAGTACTTTGTTTTATATTTGTGTCTTGGAAGTTTTTTACTACTGTAGCAACCTCTTCTTATCTTAGTTTTGTGTTTTGTTGTACCAAGTAAAGTCTTTGATAGTAAAGTAAGTACTAGATTTGGATTACTGCGCAGAAACAGATTTCTTTGCTGTCACGAATCTGGGTCTAATTCTCTCGTAGGTAACTCAGAAAATTACGCCAATTTACGTGAGTGATCCTCAGATATGTACGCAACTTTCATTCAATTTGAGCATTTTCGTTTGAGCAAGTCTGGTGGCCTAATAAAATCCATCTTTACGGACTGTTCTGTTTTGACAGATTCTGTCTTTTATTTCGCATTGCCTCTTTTGCTATGTTGGATGAATTTCTTTGATCCATTAATGTACAGTAGCTTTATGCAATGTCCAGAAGTGTTAAGAATGATTGTGTCACCTCTGAACATGTGAATTTTTATTATGCACTAACCCTCTAATGAGTTGTTTCGAGTTTGGTGTGGAGGAAGTTTTCAAGGATCAAGAGAGGAGTATGATGCAATATGATCAAGGAGAGTGAAAGCTCTAAGCTTGGGGATGCCCCGGTGGTTCACCCCTGCATATATTAAGAAGACTCAAGCGTCTAAGCTTGGGGATGCCCAAGGCATCCCCTTCTTCATCAACAACATTATCAGGTTCCTCCCCCGAAACTATATTTTTATTCGGCCACATCTTATGTACTTTGCTTGGAGCGTCGGTTTGTTTTTGTTTTTTGTTTTGTTTGAATAAAATGGATCCTAGCATTCACTTTATGGGAGAGAGACACGCTCCGCTGTTGCATATGGACAAATATGTCCTTAGGTTCTACTCATAGTATTCATGGCGAAGTTTCTCCTTCGTTAAATTGTTATATGGTTGGAATTGGAAAATGCTACATGTAGTAACTCTAAAATGTCTTGGATAATTTGATACTTGGCAATTGTTGTGCTCATGTTTAAGCTCTTGCATCATATACCTCTGCACCCATTAATGAAGAAATACTTAGAGCTTGCTAATTTGGTTTGCATATTTGGTTTCTCTAGAGTCTAGATAACATCTAGTATTGAGTTTTGAACAACAAGGAAGACGGTATGGAGTCTTATAATGTTTACCATATGTCTTTTATGTGAGTTTTGCTGTACCGTTCATCCTTGTGTTTGTTTCAAATAACCTTGCTAGCCTAAACCTTGTATCGAGAGGGAATACTTCTCATGCATCCAAAATACTTGAGCCAACCACTATGCCATTTGTGTCCACCATACCTACCTACTACATGGTATTTACCCGCCATTCCAAAGTAAATTGCTTGAGTGCTACCTTTAAAATTCCATCATTCACCTTTGCAATATATAGGTCATGGGACAAATAGCTTAAAAACTATTGTAGTATTGAATATGTACTTATGCACTTTATCTCTTATTAAGTTGCTTGTTGAGCGGTAACCATGTTTCTGGGGACGCCATCAACTATTCCTTGTTGGATATCATGTGAGTTGCTATGCATGTCCGTCTTGGCTGAAGCAAGAGAGATCTACCACCTTCATGGTTGGAGCATGCATATTGTTAGAGAAGAACTTTGGGCCGCTAACTAAAGCCATGATTCATGGTGGAAGTTTCAGTTTGGACACATATCCTCAATCTCATATGAGAATAATAATTGTTGCCACATGCTTATGCATAAAAGAGGAGTCCATTATCTCGTTGTCCATGTTGTCCCGGTATGGATGTCTAAGTTGAGAATAATCAAAAGCGAGAAATCCAAAATGCGAGCTTTCTCCTTAGACCTTTGTACAGGCGGCATGGAGGTACCCCATTGTGACACTTGGTCAAAACATGTGCATTGCAAAGATCCGGTAGTCCAAGTTAATTAGGACAAGGTGCGGGCACTATTAGCATACTATGCATAAGACTTGCAACTTGTAAGATATAACTTTCATAACTCATATGCTTTATTACTACCGTTGACAAAATTGTTTCATGTTTTCAAAATAAAAGCTCTAGCACAAATATAGCAATCGATGCTTTCCTCTTTGAAGGACCATTCTCTTTACTTTTATGTTGAGTCAGTTCACCTATTTCTCTCCACCTCAAGAAGCAAACACTTGTGTGAACTGTGCATTGATTCCTACATACTTGCATATTGTACTTGTTATATTACTCTATGTTGACTATTATCCATGAGATATACATGTTACAAGTTGAAAGCAACCGCTGAAACTTAATCTTCCTTTGTGTTGCTTCAATACCTTTACTTTGATTTATTGCTTTATGAGTTAACTCTTATGCAAGACTTATTAATACTTGTCTTGAAGTACTATTCATGAAAAGTCTTTGCTATATGATTCACCTGTTTACTCATGTCATCACCATTGTTTTGATCGCTGCATCCACTACATATGTTTACAAATAGTATGATCAAGGTTATGATGGCATATCACTTCAGAAATTATCTTTGTTATCGTTTTACCTCGCTCGGACGAGCGTAACTAAGCTTGGGGATGCTTGATACGTCTCCGACGTATCGATAATTTCTTATGTTCTATGCCATATTATTGATGATACCTACATGTTTTATGCACACTTTATGTCATATTTGTGCATTTTCTCGGAACTAACCTATTAACAAGATGCCGAAGTGCCGCTTGCTGTTTTCTGCTGTTTTTGGTTTCATAAATCCTAGTAACGAAATATTCTCGGAATTGGACGAAATCAAAGCCCAGGGGCCTATTTTTCCACGAAGCTTCCAGAAGTCCGAAGACGAGACGAAGAGGGGCCACGGGGTGGCCAAACCCTAGGGCGGAGCGGCCCCACCCCTGGCCGCGCCGGCCTATGGTGTGGGCCCCCCGTGCCGCCTTTGACTTGCCCTTCCGCCTACTTAAAGCCTCCGTGACGAAACCCCCAGTACCGAGAGCCACGATACGGAAAACCTTACTGAGACGCCGTCTCCGCCGATCCCATCTCGGGGGATCCAGGAGATCGCTCTCCGGCACCTCGCCGGGAGAGGGGAATCATCTCCCGGAGGACTCTACACCGCCATGGTCGCCTCCGGTGTGATGAGTGAGTAGTCTACCCCTGGACTATGGGTCCATAGCAGTAGCTAGATGGTTGTGTTCTCCTCATTGTGCTTCATTGTTAGATCTTGTGAGCTGCCTAACATGATCAAGATCATCTATATGTAATTCTATATGTTGTGTTTGTCGGGATCCGATGGATAGAGAATACTATGTCATGTTAATTATCAAGTTATTATACATGTGTTGTTTATGATCTTGCATGCTCTCCGTTACTAGTAGAGGCTCTGGCCAAGTTTTTACTTTTAACTCCAAGAGGGAGTACTTATGCTCGATAGTGGGTTCATGCCCGCATTGACACCCGGGACAAGTGACGTAAAGTTCTAAGGTTGTGTTGTGCTGTTGCCACTAGGGATAAAACATTGGCGCTATGTTCGAGGATGTAGTTGTTGATTACATTACGCACCATACTTAATGCAATTGTCTCGTTGTTTAGCAACTTAATACCGGAGGGGGTTCGGATGATAACCTGAAGGTGGACTTTTTAGGCATAGATGCAGTTGGATGGCGGTCTATGTACTTTGTCGTAATGCCCAATTAAATCTCACTATACTTATCATGTCATGTATGTGCATTGTTATGCTCTCTCTATTTGTAAATTGCCCGACTGTAATTTGTTCACCCAACATGCTTTTATCTTATGGGAGAGACACCTCTAGTGAACTGTGGACCCCGGTCCATTCTTTAATACTGAAATACAAATCTGTCGCAATACTTGTTTTTACCGTTTTCTCTGCAAACAATCATCTTCCACACAATACGGTTAATCCTTTGTTACAGCAAGCCGGTGAGATTGACAACCTCACTCGTTTCGTTGGGGCAAAGTACTTTGGTTGTGTTGTGCAGGTTCCACGTTGGCGCCGGAATCTCCGGTGTTGCGCCACACTACATCCCGCCGCCATCAACCTTCAACGTGCTTCTTGGCTCCTCCTGGTTCGATAAACCTTGGTTTCTTTCTGAGGGAAAACTTGCTGCTGTGCGCATCATACCTTCCTCTTGGGGTTGCCCAACGAACGTGTGAAATACACGCCATCACTCCTCAAGCCGCCGGAGTTCCTCCTCCTCGCCGGAGACGCTCCGTCCGCCCCCTCTCGGAGTTCTTGGGTGGATCGGGTGGATCTCCTCCCTAGCTACCTTCTCCTCCAAGCGGTTTCCACAATGGATGTGGGTATGATTCACAATCTCTAACCCTAGATGTTGTGTTTTATATGTGCTATTTTCTTGGTGGAATTGGTGTCTAGTTGTTCCAAATCGTGTGTAGTGTACTCCTCTTGCATGCTATAAGGCCGATCTAGTCTTAGACAAGTTTTTGATTGGAAAACTGCACATCTCGCAGGGGCGGATTATCCGCCCCCCCGAGCCGGCCGGATTATCCGCCCCCAGGGGACCCCGGATTATCCGGCCTGGAGCTTCATCGCCAATGCAGTTTCTGCTTCAATCTATCATGTCTAGATTTGTACCGACTTATAGCATGCTTCTCGAGTGTATTACTGTATCTTACATGACTTATGAGCATTACCTTTCCTTTGCTACCCGCCTTTGCTTCTCACGGTGGTGCTTCTCGGGGTGGTCGGAGACGCTCAAGGCATGATCGATCTAGTGACGAGTTTGCACCCAATGCACCTCGCAAGTCCGTCTCTTCAAGGCGGAAGAACAAGGATGAGAGGGAGAACTACAAGGCCATGGACCCGGTCTCTTACTCCGCTATTCGCATGAAGAACTGGTATGAAGATGTTCCAAGGGATGAAGAGATAGAGGGCAGGAGATTCTGGTGCTTGGAGCAGGAGTTCATCTATAAGGACATCTATGAGCCCATGAAGAATCTGAGACCCATGCAAGCTATTGATGTGGACATTCTGGCTGAAAACAATCACTTTGAAGATGCAATCTGGGTTGCTGGAAGGTTGGGTTTGCATGACATCATGAAGATTCAATGTGACTATAGCCCAGAGTTGGTAAAGCAATTCTTTGCCACTTTGGCAATCAAGAAAGATGAGGAACACACTATGGAATGGATGACTGGCTCCACTCACTGCAGTGCCACTCTGCGCCAATTTGCTGGTTTTCTTGGAGTTCCTGTTGATGGGGGTCGTCGCCTTCATGGACCACAACAGACAGATAAGAATGCCCTTGCGAACCTCTATACTTCAGCAGGAAAAATTGGATATACTAAGGGGCTGCTTACCATATACAATCAGCTGCTTCGGTTCTTTCGGGCAACCATTTGCCCAAGTGGTGGTAACAATGATGCTCTCTGGGGAGTCCTTGTGAACCTTATGCACCTCAGCTATAAGTGTGCTCGTGATGGGAATGAGGAACGGAACTTCACTCTTGATGTCATGGACTTTATCTTCCATGAGATCCATGATGCCATGGTCTCCCGGACCTCCATACCCTATGCTCCCTATATTCAGCTTCTCATCAACAACTCTGTGGCTGTGGTGGGTGTAGACTTGAGTGGGTACCCTTTGGTGAAGCACCATGTCAAGAAGGCCTACAAGGTTAAGCCTGTCTCTTCCGCTGTACCTGCTCCTGACTCTTTCATGGGTGATGCTCGTTCTAGTGGTTATGCTCCTGCTCGTCATCGTGATGTCCCGGCTATGAGGAAGCAAGTGACCCAGCTTAGTTGGTTTCAGCGTCACATCCTTTGCATGAACATTGAGATCCATAAGGAAAACTATGCAGCTAGCCGAGAGCGCTCTGAGATTAAGCATACCCAGGCGGTTATTCTTCACAAGCTCAGTGGTGAGCAAGGTCCTCCGCCTCAGCCTCCAGCTCACCAGGGTTACAGTGGATGGCACTCAGCACAGGTTCCCTGGAGTGATCTTGATGATTGCCTTCAAAGGTCCAACACCTCTCGCCGCTCTCCGGATGCACCTGACACTGATGAAGAAGAAGGAGAAGAAGAAGAAGAAGAAGAGGCGCAAGAGTCCGATGATGATGATGACTCCGAGTGATTCCCATGGGACGTGTAGCATCGCGCTTGTCCCCTTTTTGGCATCTCGATGCCAAAGGGGGAGAAGTGTTCTATTAGGATTCTCGGGGATTTGCATGGTTTGGGCACAAGCATATGCGTTTACCATTCTTATATTGCTTGTGTTCCCCCTCTTTATTTGAACTATTTGGTTTGTTTGTGTGCCGTTCAAAACTATGTGCTATGTGGTGTGAGACATTGTTATGGTTTTCGGATTTCTATTTGTTGAGATCAAGGATATTACATTGTGTGTGGTGCTATATCTCCGCATTATATATCTACACATGGGTATGATTTCTTGCTTCCTATCTCAACTTCATTTGTGTCAATGTCTTTTGCTAGAGCTCATGTTGGATATCTCTTGTGTTGAGGCACCATACTCCTATGTGTTGTGTATTTGTATTCGAATGCAAATTACTTATATGCACACATGTAGGGGGAGTGCCTCTATGTTTTGCCATCATGCTTGTCTCTATAGTGATTCCTTTGCAAATCCGTATATTGTCATCAAACACCAAAAAGGGGGAGATTGAAAGAACATCTCTCACGTTATGTTTTGTGTGTTTGATGTCAATACATGTGATACACTAATGTTT
Source organism: Lolium rigidum (assembly GCF_022539505.1). Taxonomy (NCBI): domain Eukaryota; kingdom Viridiplantae; phylum Streptophyta; class Magnoliopsida; order Poales; family Poaceae; genus Lolium; species Lolium rigidum. The sequence goes on along the minus strand of NC_061513.1, from coordinate 28,263,362 downwards.
GATTAAGTGGTACAGGGATTACATAGATATTATTACATGTGTGTTGGATTTGATCGCCTGTCAAAAAGTTCTCTGAAAAAGATTGGCCAGGCCGGATAATCCGGGCCGGATATTGTTGAAATATCCGGCCCCCCTGATTTTGGCTAAGTCTTCGAGGAAAAGCAGCTCAGTATGGGGGCCGGACATTTGCCCGGATAATGTCCCGGTATTGTACCAGGGCCGGATTATCCGGGCCGGATATTTTGGAAATATCCGGCCCCCCCGATTTTGGCTAAGGACTGGAGGAAAAGCAGCTCAGTATGGGGGCCGGACTTTTGCCCGGATAATGTCCCGGTATTGTACCAGGGCCGGATTATCCGGGCCGGATATTTTGGAAATATCCGGCCCCCCCGTTTTTGGCTAAGGACTGGAAGAAAAGCTTCTCTGGCATAGGGCCGGACTTTTGGCCGGATTTTGTCACGGTTTTGTTCCGAAGGCCGGATTATCCGGGGGGGCGGATTATCCGGCCCTTACTTAGGCCGGATTATCCGACCCCCCGGTAGCTGCAACGGCTCATTTTTGAGAGGGGGTATAAATACCCCCCTTCTTCTACCTTGGTTGCTGGCTCAATCATTAGACAAGAAATCTGCCAAGCCACCTCCATTAGAGCCACCTCAAGAAACACAAGATTTGCAAGATCTCCTTCCTCCCCCAACCAAAGCTCTTGATCTTTGGAGATTCGAAGGAGAAGACCCCGATCTACATCCTCACCGAAGCGTTCTTCATTTCCCCCTCTTTTGTTTGAGGGATCTCATGCTAGTGTTCCTATTTGGTTCCCTAGTTGATTTGTTGTTGATGTGTTGTTGTTGATTGTTGTATTGTTACAGATTTGGGAGCCTCCAATTTGGTTGTGGATGTGTGCCCCAAGAACTTTGTAAAGGCCCGGTTTCCGCCTCGAGGAAATCCCTTAGTGGAAGTGGGCTAGGCCTTCGTGGCGTTGCTCACGGGAGATCCGAGTGAAGCCTTCGTGGCTGTTGGTTTGGCTTGCGTAGCAACCACACTCCTCCAAACGTAGACGTACCTTCTTGCAAAGGAAGGGAACTACGGGAATCATCTCCGTGTCATCGCGTGCTCCACTCTCGGTTACCTCTATCCCACTCTATCTACTATTGTGTTGCTATACCTTGCTTAGGTGATATCCTTGTCATATAGGTAAATTCACTTAGTTGCATATCTAGAGAATTTACCCTTTGTGTCAAGCCTAAATTGAAAAAGAACTAAAAATTGGTTAGCACCTATTCACCCCCCCTCTAGGTGCGGCATACGATCCTTTCAAAGGGTAGATCCATTAGCAGTTGAAACTAGTATTTCCATATCTTCTACAAACAACATGCACACAATCTATGATAGGGGAAATAGCAAAATGTAAGCTCGAAATGACGGGTCAGGATTGGTAGTAAGAAACATTCACCTCCCATCCACAATTTTGCTGATAAATGCAGCAGAATGATGAAATCCTGAACCAGTTTAAGAGCATAGACACGCCAATAATGCCCCTGCATTTCGCAAAATAGTTTTTTTTTTCGAAATGGGAGCATCGCCCCAGCCTCTGCAGCAAATGACGCACACGGATTTTACTTTATTAAAAAGTGCAAGTATAATGTAGCCAAAGTTTACAATCATGGAAAAGTGCAACTATTTCGCAAAATAGTTGAAGAGATTTTCAGAATGAGAATGAGGACAGCGCACTAAGCTGCATAAAATTAAAAGAGTGTAACGACTGAGCACCAAGACGAGTGCAACCCAAAAATAAGAAATGACCCAACAAGCACAAGCACGAATCATACAGAAAATCAGACGGTGGAAAAACTGACCGATGGCAAATTAGAAATCAGCAAGCTAAAATCTACACCAGGATAGCCATCTTACATTTGTAACGACGAACGGAGGATTTCTAATTTGATGGATCAATTTTCGAGAGGAAAGACAACCATTTTTCAGCGCAAAACGGCAAAGATTGAACTAAACCCTAGGGTTGCTAGGGCATGGCAGAAAAACGATAAACAAACGTAAAGGTAACGAAAATAGAGGTATGTATTGATAGATCGATTGGTTTGGGAACTTCAATTGGCCTGGGCCATTATATAGGCGTAGGACTTTGCGTACAAAGCAGTTGACGTACAGGATTAAAATTCTAAAAGCCAAAACCGAATAGGATATGTCCCTCTTGATTCGGTTACCATGTACTCCCTCCGGTTCATATTAATTGACTCTAATGTGGATGTATCTAGACACATTTTAGTTCTAGATACATCTATATTGAAGTCAATTACTCCCTCCGGTTCATATTAATTGACTCTAATATGGATGTATCTAGACATATTTTAGTTCTAGATACATTCATATTGAAGTCAATTAATATGAATCGGAGGGAGTAATATGAATCGGAGGGAGTACAAATATCTGCCTCCCAAATGTACTTCTAACCTGTTACGTATCCTCCAAACAAGATCACGTATAAATTCACTTGAGGTAGCACATGGTGTAGACGCGGATCTTCTTCAGACTCTTCGTCATCATGTGAAGCTCCATATATTTGGCCCGAGTGAATAATTTGGCACGCCTGATCCAGTTATGCAACATTGAACCTGAACAAGCCAATAGCCAAATTACACCATCAGAGCATCACCACTCATGCATAAGAATTGTCCTATTGCACATTTTCTTAATCTACAATCCACCCGTCTAAGCCTGTGGTATCTGAAATATGTCAGGACTTGTCCTAGGCGACCCTATTTTTGATTACTGTATTATCTCAGAATGCGCCCAGGATTTGTCCTCGGTAGTCATATAATTGTCTCGATCCTCTCCTGCAGCACCTATATTGAGCTCTAATGACGCCTGCATTTTAAACTAAATGGAAATTCCAAATATATATGGCAATCAGTAACTTAACCATACATTTGAAGTCAATTTGGCATGTAAACACCTAGTAGCCAAATTATGTAATCAACAACAAAAGCCAACATGCCGCAAGAATCATAGCTTTCAATGCACCCACAATCCAATGACTGTAGCTTTGTGTGTTTTACGTGCTTCAACCATTCATACAGAAGTCAATTTATAAAAATCTATAGATCATTCTCATACTGAATCATGTGGAGAAACTTGTATAATTAAACAGCACACTTGTATTGTTGTATATGCCATCTAGACATAACTAAACATCTAAACCAGACTATGATTTTAAGTTCAACACAGGCACACAAACATCAGGGACATAAACAAAACATTCCCACCATTGCACACCTATTTCCTAGGTTTTGCCAGCATCATATTACTAGTGTATAAAAAGTTAAAAACAGAGAGCTCTAAGTTTATCTATTACTACATGGAGTGCCATAGATACCATAATGTGTCACCTAACAATAACTGACAGTCCACAACTCAGTCCATCACTACCAGCTATGCAGACAAGGAAAGCGCCAGGATGCTTACTTATTTGGGAGAATTTTGGTTGAGACTTATTTGGAAGTGCTTTGATGCAACAAGGAAAGCCGATTAGCAGTAAACAAATCGCTTCAGGATCCTACCGATTGAAAAATGGTCAGAGTTTTTGCTATTGGGGTTCAGATCTTCTAGTCTGATCATGTAGAAGCTCAGCTTCCCTATAAGGCTGTAACCCTGCGTGTTAGCCTAAGTACAGAAGCACAGAACTGCCTAGCTATGCAGAAAAGGAATGAGCAAACTTAGTGCTGAGACTACCGGGTCAGGCCGGCATGGCACGGATGCATTAACGAGTAACCCAAGCACCGCGCGACACGCATCATGGCGGCTATCGACGATTCGTGGCGGTCCTAGACTACTTTCATAGTTTTGTTTGTATGCTCCATTCAGGAAATCGTGGAGTAGAAGCATCTTCTCTGGCTGTAAGCTTCAACTTATCATGACTTTGGATGTCATTCCGCAACAATATGCTTCAAGTTTCAGTATGATAGATATGAACTCAGTTACCTGCTCTAGTGTCAACAACATGTTAGTTGATCTCGGCTCTTACCGGGTAAACAAAAGGGTTACGTTAAGTGGGAGGAGTCACGAACCAACGTTCGTTGGCTTTGACCCAACAGAATTGCCTGATCGGGGACACCCCTAACTAACAGAAGGTTTTGGTCCCCTGTTGCTAGCACATATAAAAAGGTGGGGCCTGGGTATCTACGTGAGAGTTTATGTACGTTTTCCAGCTGCACAAAATTCTCTAACGACCCTAGACTGATCCAGAAGGGAGTGCTAAAGCAACGGGAAGGCCATCACCATCGCCAGCACCCCACCTCCCATCGCCATGGGCTTCACCATGCCTGCATCTGGCAGGCAAAGAACTCTTCATCAATTTCTTGTAAGTTCATCTACTAATCTCTCTGTTAGGTGCTCTAAGAGCTCTAAGATATGATTAGATTATGTTAATGTTCTCCCCTAATGACCTGTTAAATCTAACAATGATATCAGAGCAGATCTGATCATATTAGAGTCCTAATTATGATTAGGAGATTATGCCAAGCCTCGACCTAAATAAATAGCATGCTGATGATCAAGTTTTACTTCTAATTGGTATGTTCACATGATAGTGTTCACATGCTCACGGTTATGGCCTGCTAATTCCTTTGATGATGTCCAGTATTGTTTACGTTTTTATTAGCAACTAGCAGCGTGGCCCTCGCAAATGCGAGGGCTCCATCTTTGGTATATCAAGAGTGCTAATTTTATATTTTAAATTAATTTTCTCTTATTTATCCCATTTGTTGCTTGGCAGAAAATATTTTAGACATGTATAAGTATTCATTTTATACGTGATTATATTGCTAATAAGTAATAAAAATAATATGAACTAATAAATGCTAGTGGTCATGGTTCTCTACACCTAACACGTTTATTGTTTAGATGGAAGTTCCAAGGACACCAACAAAACTAACACTGGCTACTAGGTAGATAAATTGTTGTGTGCTCGCTAGTAGGATACCTCTCCACATTTTTTGCAAGCCTATATTCTAGTTTTTTGCATCCCTATATTTTTATATTCTTGCTTGCATATATAATGGATCCATCTTTTGTTACAAAATCTATGACCAGCAGGCCATCAAGCATTTGGTTCTACCAATCAATAGACGTCAACATGTCTGAATACAAGCACAGTTTAGCTATTCATAATTAAACTAAGAACTTTTTAAATCAATTAAACTTGACAAAAGTTTAATGAATCCGGTTACCAT